>NW_026535807.1:4167500-4250000 GCF_028551555.1 Melozone crissalis | reverse complement strand
TCGCACATTTCAACCAGAAGAAAATCAATTCTCCCTCAAACAGTTGCACAGCATTTTACCACTCATGTTTAAATGCACAGCCTTGTATTAACTTGGGTCCCAGTTTGGGTCTGTTTGTGAAATAGCCTCAGTTATGGGCTTTGAGTTGGGTCTGGCAGAGCACCACAGTGACTCAGTGTTCTCCCTCATGTTGGCATTCTTCAATCCAAAAGTGCCACTGAGGTTCTTTTGTGGAATATTCAGATGTATGTATTATATTACAGTGCTGTTTCTGCAGGGTTACTTTTGTAGACTGATCCTTCTGAAGTACTGCGTACAAACCTGTTTTCATGAGTTTACTGAATTGTTTTAAAACTATTATTGGAGAGTCATAATGTTGCAATGGGATTCTCTAGGAGGTTTCCAATTCTTCAGAAATATCATTACTCTTGACTATGTTCTTTAGGATGCTGACCAAAGCTACCTCAGATGTCACCTAATCACTGGAAATTTCTGTAGTTTATTCCCTTGTATGCATTATTTTCTACTTCACAGTACAAACCAAATGCAAATAAGAATAAGGGTTTCCAACTGGAAATTTTATATAATTAATGAACTCAGGCCCGGAATGAAGATGATTTTAAGCAGAGCTGTGATTCAGCTTCAGCTGCAGGAAGATGTGGTTACATGGCATTGCCTCTGCATTCAGAAGGCTTCAGCCACGATCCTGCAGGGAGTTCTCTGCCTACAGACATCTGGCCCAAAACAAACCCAAAGGCTTCAGTGGGACTCAAGGTACTGCCAGGGCCCTGAAAGACTAATGGGGATGGAGAGCAAGCAAGGCTACATGAAGCTAGCATGGAAGAAAAGTGCTTTAACAGCTATTTTCATGCCAGAGGGATGTGAACTCAGGTTTTGTGTCCTGAGCAGAGCCTGAAGTTTGGGCACTGGTGGCTTTTCCCTGTGAGGTAGAGCAGGAAGGGGCAGGTGCTGAGCCTGACAGCTCCATCCAGATGAGACTTTTGGATCTGACTGGAGCCATGCTTGAGACACCAGGGAGCCAAATGGTCAAAAATCATGGCAGAGCAAGCAGATCAGCTGCCATCAAAGCTCAGCAGTGGTGGACCTGGGGATGTGGGTGGAATTCAGGTGCCTACACCCATCTCAGCTGGCTCCATCTCCTTTTGGGATAGTCCCTTAGAGTCTACCAGCACTGTCAGGTGATGTGATTTTATTTTTTTTTCCCCACTTCAGGTGGTAGAGGTCAACACCAGAAAACTGCTTAGATGGAGTTGGATGCTTTTCCATCACAGAGCAGGAAGATGTCTTCCATTCTTTCTGATCTGAGGTCTGGTAGCCCCAAATGCCATTGCAGTGCTGGCCTCTGTGGTACAGAGAGGTGATGAGCCCCAGGAGCACCCACCACTGTGCATAGCAACACTTACGCTGTTGTTACAGTTAATTTCCTCCTCTCTTTGAACGATCTAAATTCAGCGTGCATTATCCTTCTGCTATTTATGTAAATGTTTAGATTAGGTAATATTTTATTCTACAGTGAATGACACCATAATCCTCCTTATTCTTCTAATTTATCATAAATATTTAGTTTGTTTTTAGCTTGTGGGACTAAACACAACATCGTTTTCATTACTGTGAAATCTTCCCCTTTTCTTCTCCTGCAAGCATTCCTGGTCCCCTGGCAGTACTCTGCCTCCCAGAACATGCTAATATTGCTTGCATTACTGCAGGATTACCACAATGAAGTATACACTTGGTATTATAATTCATAATGTTGCTTTAAAAGATTAACCACTCCCACGGCTGTGTCTGGTAATTACAGAGCAGACTTTCTTTCTTTTTTTTTAAAACAAAGAACAGCGTGCATGAAATGACTGGCAAGGAGGTAAGTGTTTGGGGTGTGCTTTGTTTTTCAACCTCAGAGAAAACCAGATGCAAAATTGATAAAGGAGACTGAGCGTGGGTTTTAAGCTGAGATACTTCTATATATTAGTAATTTAACAGGTTTATATAAAGGAGATGGCACTGTTGGCCCCTGGAATGTCACAGACTGATGCGATTGGCAATTGCCAGCTCAGATGATTCTCATGAACAACCCCAAAATAATTAATAGGCCTTCTGGAGTTTTCCAGGCAAGTGAGTATGCTGGTAAAAGAGCAATAGTTAGTTTAGCCTGTCAAGGTTCATTCTTTTTCAAAACTCCAGTCCTCCCTTGATGCCCTCTAATGGTTTTTTGAAACACCAAAATGTTTTTGCGTGAACAACATTGCCCATTGTGCTTTAGTTAAATGCATTTCGATGTCAGACATACTCCTGGCTCAAAAATGGCTGTTCCCTACCCTTTCCTGGGGGGATCTCCAGGGAGGGCAGCCAGATTGGCTTTAATCGGCCAAAGACACGGGATGGGCTCTTAATGCGATAAACCGATCGAGTGTGCAAAGTCACGTTAATATGTGGAAACTTGATCAACTTTTATTAAGGGATCAAGAAATGCTTTAATTGCTGAGTGACAAGAGCACTTGTTTGTTTAATTGCTTGTTTGTGTTTGTTGTAAAGCCTTGGGGGATGTGGTAATTTGTCCCATTGTTGTTTGAAAATGTGGGTCTGGTAGCCAAACCAACAGCAAATGACAGACACTGGTCTGGTACCAAGTGTCGCTTCATCAATGCTTACCACATTGCCAGTTTGGAGAGGATGGCAGCCTTTGGAGCAGCAAAGTGGGATTCTCCTTCCAGTCTCTCCTTGCTTGCATTGTCCAGAGCTTCCACACTGTGAGAAGGTTGGAATTCTTGTACTTAAATGAGGAGTTAGTCACTGTCTGTTAAATGAAAGTAGCATTTAAAGACTGCTGCATGGTAGAGCAGCACTTAACAGGTTGTTCTGTCTTTCACAGCTGGGGATGTAATGGTTGCACGATCCTACATAAAACTTCTAAAAGATCTTAGAGCCTGAGGCAAAGTCCATTGAAACTGTTGGTGTCTTGTTTGTTGGACTGGCCTTTGATCAGATGCTAATGCATAGCGATTGCTTTTCTATACCTTTCCTGAAAGGGGTTTTAGCATGGAATTGTTCCCTGCTGTAGGATTGCAGCAGGCCTTGGGATAGATCTTTCGTGGCTGGAGCTGACCACAAGCCTCTATGGTACAATGATGCCTGGCATTCTGTGCTGGGAAGAAGTATTAGGTTTGCTGTGAATTTACATGAAAAGTCCCTGGCTAGCAATTATTCTAAATATAAAGCTTCCTGAGATCCTAATATTTCTTTCCTCTAGAATCTTGCCTTACTTTGGAAGTTAAGTTTTCCATCCAGGACTACAACCTGGAAAAGTTTTCCTTCCTGTTTTCTCTAAATTAGCCTTTTTAAATACTTTCTTGATGGAGGAAGATAGAGAGTCACTGATGATTAGGGTTATAACTGGCTTTCCAGATCAGTATCCAGCACTGTAGAATGCATCTACTTCTGTAGAAGGAGCCTAGGAAAAGTCGTATCAATATACATTACAGGCTTGTCATAACTCACTCATTTCCTATTTCAAACAGGAGGAAATATACTTGAACATATCTGTTGTATCTGTCAAGACTTCTCATTTGTCAAACTATTAGTGGTCCCTCTGTCAACATAAATAAATCTGTCCATAAATCTTGACAGGTATAATCATTTGTTGCATTTGAAAGGCAAGTCTCTAACATTAGACCCCTTTTGATTCCTAACATGATTATCTTTAAAGAAAGACATTTCAGATGCCTTCTGAATCTGGCCTCTGTCAAATGATTTCCCCGCTCTCGCTGAGTTATCTACTTGTACAAAGTAAGCAAAGGTATAGTTCCTGCTGTCAGCTCTCCTGAGGACCACACGAATCACCAGCACCGCAGCAGGGCCGGGGCCTCATCCTGCAAGTGATTATGTCCTGTTTGTCAGAGCAGGCTGCTGATACACTTATTGTTCTTTACAGCTAGGTTTCTCATTCCTATTCTGAGCCATTCTTCTGGCACCAGTTGTCCTTTCTTTGCTTCTGGGAAGCTATCAAAGAACATTCTTTGAAGGTGTTCCATCGGATGCTGCCCATCTTTTCAGTGCTGTTGTTGCTGGCAAACAATCCATACCCATACAGGAGAATTAGGCCTCTGAAATGGCTGCTAAAATATGGGCTGGCATAGCTTAAGATTGAATTCCATAAATCCAACACAAGCTTCACAAGCTCTCCAACTGCTCTGGGGCACACAGAGCAGCTCCAGCCTCCCAAGGCTCTCCTGGGAAATATGAAGTGACCTTATTTCTATACTTGATGGCCTAGTGATAGTAATTTTGCCTGCCTGATGAAGTTAACAGCTATCTGGCATTCACCAAGCTGGAATATGAAGTGAGGGTCTTTGGCCAGAACTCAGTGTCTCAGCAGACAGCTCTGGCACATGACCCAGAACCTGGTCAGTGTATGCATACCAAAAGGCAGCCAGTGACTCCACAGCTCTCATGGCTTCATAACATTCCCTGCCACATGGAAAACCTAAAGCACAGGCTTTGCAAATGGGAAGGAGTCAGGAGGTTGCTAGGGCTGGGTTTGCGGGAACTGCACAGTAAAGAGTGGATCCCCAGGGAGCTCCAGCAGGAGCCAAGGTAGTTGGTATCAAAGCTCCTGTGGTGTCATGGGCATGCCCAATTTATACAGCCATGGGAAATTAGCTGATGAATGCTGGAGGAACCCAAGTCTAATGTTTTCCCTTTGGTCTTCTGACAGTGAAGTCAGGAAAGCTCTAGTGTTTTCCATAAAATGTATTTAAAGTTCTAAATCTTCCCTCTTTCAACCTTCCACTCCTTCAAATCATCTGCGGTTTGCTACAGGAAAGATTTTTAATTGACAGAATTTCAACTTGTGCTCCAAAGAGACTCATTACTTCACAGATTCTTTAGCTTCCTAGGACCTTGACGTCATGGGGATATTCCTTGCTCACTGAAACTAATTTTTCAATGAGTTGCAGAAGAAGCCTCTGTACCAAAAAATTTGGTCCAGACCTTATGATGGCTTGTACAGGATGTCCAGATGCAGGGTGTCAAAATACATCTGTTAGATAAGGTTTTTGTCTGAATCACAGCTCTCAATGCACTCACTCATTAAAAAGCTTTTTTTCCCATGTCGAGTCACAATTTAGGATAATATTCCACTGGATCAGACAGTATGCCAGACCCATAGACATCTAGTTTGCTACACCCTCATGGTAGGCTGGAAGAAAATGGGAGTTTAGTCCTTCATTTCAAGGCAAGGATCCTAGAGTAGTTAGTTAAGATGGTGTTTGAATTAAAATACTTAGAAATATATAGTCCAAGAGGATATTTGTCTATAGCCTTGCTGACAAAACTCTTGGTTTGTGAAATTTTTTGAAATCAGGGAGATAAACACCTTGCTTTTATGAGTCGGCATGATATGGGGCATGTGCTTAAAAAAAGAATACAAGTTCATCTGGGTTCACACAGACACCCACATGTGTTGCTACCATTGGAGGGTCTGCAGGACTCTGCAGCCCCCAGGTGAGAGCCTCTGAGGGGCTGAATTCTAGAGGTGGATGCCTAGAGTGATCTCCCCATGCCTTTTGCATCTGTGCCTGTCAGTGCCCCCCGCACAAGGAGCTTCCACGAGCTCCCACTGCTGTTTCTGGTTCTCTTTCCCTGGGCCAGGAAGGGTGCTGGGCTCTACAGCTTCCTTTTCTGTTGACTGGCAAGATGGTGCTTTGTCAGGTAACTGCTGTTGCCACCAACTGCAAAGCTCACTAGAGTATAATGACACCTTCTGAGCCGCTTCTTTTATGCGTTAACCTACTTGGAAACAGAGGCTCATGTGCAAATTCCCACTGTATTTTGTGAAGGCTGGAACATAAGCCAGATCTGAGCTGAATTTCCCCTTTCCAAGAGCCAGCTGAATCAAAATCCCCTGATGCAGACATCCCCAAATTTTATGGGTGCAAAAGATGTCTTGATCCAAATTTTGCAGTTTGCTCCCATCTCTGCTTAAAACATAAAATGTATGTTTTTAGGGAAAAAGGATATAAACATCTTGTTCATGTTTGAGCTGAGAATGTCTTTTTTCTGTAGGCTGTCAACACAACTTCAAATGCATGCAGCCTGTCCAATCTGACAGACAATTTGCATATTTGTGGAATGCTAATGCCAAGTTACTGTATACATTTGTACATGAAAGCATTAGAAAGTTTGAAGGATTAAAGGTGGAAATGTATCCCCCTCGGCCTCGATTAGAGATCAAGACAGCACATCAATAGATGGCAGACAAATAACTGCTGCTTTGCCGTTTGGAATGGCTTAACCCAAAAATAATAAAATCCAAGCTATTTCCTAGGACATAAATAGCTGAGGGCTTTACACTTGCTAATTGCCAGAGCGTTGTTTTAGCCTTTTGAGAGTGTAATGTGAAGTCTGGCACATCCAGTGTGAGCCCTCTGACACAGTGATTGTCCTTTTGTTCTGCTCTAGCTGCGTGCCTGGACCACAGCTAGAGCTCCCAGAGCCACCCCAGCCTAAGGCATCCATGCTGATGTCTAGGGCTGAGCCTTCCTCAGTTGCTCTCAGGTCCTGGAAGGTTCTTTGAGGCCAGATGGAGGTGCTTGGCCCGTGCAGAAATTACTTAGTTTGCCATGAGGAGGGCGTCAGGAGGAGAAGCAGCAGGTGCTCAGCGATTTCCTGTAGAAAGATGATAAGATGATTGCTTTGCATGCGTCAAGATATATTTTGGAGCCTGGCTCTAGACCCAGAGATTTGAAAATGGAGACTTGGAGTCTTAAAAACAAGATATGCTGAAGAACGGTTTTGCAATGGTTCCTCCTAAGGATCAAAACCTGATACTATTTATTTTACTTGTGCTAAAAAATAACCTCAATAAGATGTTCTAAGTTGGCCAATGGATATAATTTAGGCCCAGACATTGGCAGCACAGGACAGAGAATGCAGGAGCTAGTCAAATCCTTCCCCCAGTCTTTGATCCAAAACATGAATATTCCTTTGATTCAGAAAGGGTTTGGCCAGCCTTTTTCGCAAACGGTTGCACGTCTCTGCGTTTTCTGGCTGGGGGAAGTGGAAGTGGCAGAGCCTCAGATACCTGGGAACCAAGAGCTGAAAACTCTCCTGGAAACTTCTCATGGTCTAACGAAATTCCCGGGCCAGCTTCCAGCCTGAGCGGATGCAGACAATGAGCCAAAATGAACCACCAAATCTGTCGAGATTCAGCCGTCATTTACGAAAGAGAACTGGGATTTGCAAGGGAGTTTGTAGGAGCTGAACACCCAAATCTCTTTAAATCCCAGTGGGACTTTTGTTCCTCTCTTTCTTGTATGCCACTGAAAAGCCTCGTCTATTTATTTGAAATATTTTGAAGACCTCAGGCGGCACTTTCATTACAGACAAACCTCTCCACCAAAATTAGAAAATCACAAAGTTTTAGCTGCAGTCGCTGAAAATCTGTTATTTAACACACCTACCCAAAAAGCCCCAGGCTACACCAAAACTCTTGACCAGAGATAGCTCTGTGCTGTCATAAGACAGATCTATCTTTAGGTACCCCAGTTTGAAAACTTCACCCTTAATGCGTTCAGAAAAAGTACGTTGTTGTTTTAAAGTACATTACTCAAACGCTGAGATGCCTTCCTACTGGGAGCAGCGTTACAAAGCCGAGCTCTGCCTGGATGCCTATCCAGCATGGATCTGACAATTCACATGTAGGAAAAGGCCTCTCATGCATTCATAGTTTAGATGACCTCCATATATTTGTTTAAAAAATAATTAGGCTTGCTTAGCTTTTGTACTGTTGCATTTTCTTTTTTTTTTTTTTTTAAAGTAGCTTTTCCTGTAGCACTCCCAGGCCAGTACAATGCTGGCTTTTAAAAGTGATTTGTCTGTTACCAGGCCGTTTTAAACTTTTACTTCCTAAGTCCTTGCAAACCAGCAATACAAGGAGACTAAAAAAAAAATCTCCTGGGGATTGTTTTTATAGTAACAGTGAAAGCTTAAAATGTTGCAGCAGCAGCCAAATTATTTTTCTTTTAGTGGAAACAATACCAACAACTGGAGTCTACGCACAAAACGGATTAAAGCTACCCATAAAAATGACTAACAAATGAGTGCTACATTTCTTTTTATCATTTACTCTTTATAAAAAGCGACAGTTTGAAGGCTACTAATTTGGCAAGTTATTTCTCCTCTATAGTCATGGTTGTTCAGTAATTAGAGGATATATAAAACATGGACATAGACATTCTAGTGCAGTCCAACATTTTTGTGTGCTTTAAGATAAAGTCCACTTCCTTTCTTTCCAACTAATGGAAAGCAAGGTAGACGTATCCAAAATTAAACTGCAGGACAAAGTTTGTTTTCAGGCAAAACTTTCAAGAATAATCTCATGACAAAAGTCCAAGTCCTATTTGCACTCCTAAATTGTTCAGAATGAAGATGTCCAAAGAAATCTAGTAACCTCAGGGCATACAGGAGTGTTTTCTCCCCTGACTAAACAAATGACTTCTGGAGCACAGCTGAAATCAAACATTTAAAATATTATTAATTACTAATGCTAATTGTTGAGAAGTTTTTTTTAAGTCATACGTGCTCTCCATAGGTAGGTAATTATTTTTTAAAATCTATTGCCAAACATGGTACTTGGTGTCTAAGCCCTCCATCACTTGAAAATAGCACGTATGTTTTTAAGTCACTTAGGTGGGTTTTGAAATCTTTGCTGGCTATTTCATCATGTATTTTCTGGCAGTGGCCCTTTCTATACCTGTAAGTAGTAAAAAATATATTGCTCTCTCTGAAAGCGAAGAGCTAAAAATAAAACAGGACTTGGTTTAATCAGCATGAAGGCAAACTAGAAAGCCATTAGTTGAAGAAACTGAAATAAGAGAACTCAAAAGGCCTGGATGGAGAGCAGAGAAATGCTTCAAACAGGACATGCAGCAGTTGCTGGTGAAATTCTGTGTCCGTGCCTGTTGTGGTTGGGTTCCAGTAGGCTGGTACAGGGATGCTTTGTGGGGCACACTGAATGGTGAGGAAGGTCCTTGGCATGTTTCTGGATGCTGGGCTCACGGCACATGGTCCTCTGTTATGTGTGTGATGCAGGACCAGTTACTCCAGTAATTACTGGTTTTCCTGCTTATTGAGATGCTGAAGGCAAGGCCAACATCTGATATGGGGTGTGTGGCTCTACTCTAAACTTGGCCATTTGTCCTTCTGATCCAAAGTGTGAGTGCTTGCCTGCTGCACGTCAATATAATAATTAATAGATTAATGTATTACTAATACAGCCATTATGTATACTACATAATTGTATAATAATAAATAGGTATATTATTGTAGAATGAGATAACATATAATGCTAATATATTAATATAAAAGTAGTGATGTTGTAGCAGTATATTCAGAGTCCTACAGTATCAGTAGAGCAGTATATATCAAGTCCTGGAGAAAATGAGAAATTATTTATAGGCTGAAGCCTCCCCAAAGCCTGCACTAACTAATAATTACCTACTAACTAATAATTACCTACTAATTTACACTAATACTGACCATGAGAGGTAGACCAAAAGCCCTGGTCCACAACATTGAGATTAAGCCAATGACGTTCCTAAAGAAAAAGTTGTCTCGGTTTTTAACTACTTTTCAAAATGGTCACCATTACTGTGAGAAACTCTATTCCAGTGTATATAAAACAGAGTGGAATAATAACATCTCATTTGATTATACAAAGTAGTTTTTCCCTTAGTGTTTTAGTTCTCAAAATTCCCAGAATACACCACATGGAAACTGTTCACTTGAGAAATTAAGTACCGTATGTGATAAGACAGTCATGTGAAATTTTTAAGCTGTCATTAAAAATGATTATAATTAGGACAAACTATATGAAAATGCTTTAAAATTGAGACCCTGGTGAATTAAAAATTAAGGGGTATATTATGTATTATCATGTTGAAGGGCAGGGATTTAGGCGTGTAACTCCCATTAACACTAATGTGAGTTGCATTCCCAAATCCCCATGCCTGGCGATGAGCATCCGCCCCCGCATTTGTTGTCACTGAACAACCTCAGCTTTTGCTGTACTCCAACACAATTCCTCTGCCTGCTGAGAACAAGTGGAATGGCAAACCAGGAGTTTAAACTGTTTTCCCTCACAAATCTAGGCCCCCAGATAGAGCCAAATGTAATCCATCTAAGCAGTAGCCGCCCTCCCTCGAGTAAGATTTACTTACAAAAACTGTCACAGAGTCCCCTCTTCCCTACAACTCTTCCTGTGCTTTCCCCCACATTTAATAACTGAGGGTTGGGCTGCAATCATTTTATTATGTCTCCTCAAAATGCAGGAAGCCAGTTGCTGGGGGTGGGCTTGTAAAGGCACTTCAATCAGGAGCCTCCAAAAGGAGCTGCTGTATCCATGGAACTCCCACGTGAGGAGTGAGATGTTCTCTAAGGACAGTGCACACAAGTGAAGCATCTCTCTTATTTGGCAGGGCCATAGGGCTGTCCAGAGCACTGAACAGGTGTGTATCCAGTGGCTGTGCTGGGCTTTGGGTCACACTCAGCTGAGGAGTGAGCTGCTGTGGGTTGGGCTGCAAAGTGTTGCCAGTTCGCTTAACTCTCAGGTGCTTTCCTTGTACCCCAGAATCAGCAGTTGTGTGAGTTTGCATCTTGACTTTCATTGGAAAAATTGCAGTCCCAGCTCTTAAGAGAGAAACTTTCATTATTGTACCTTAAAAGTTTGTTTTGTTTTTTTTTTTTTTAATATAGAAGTACATCATTTTCACGTGAGTGGTTGTGGAGTACATCTTGTTGCCGTCATCATTTCATCTGCTCTTTTTACACCCCTGGATTTGGGAATGCTGACACTACTAAGGTAAGACAGTTCATCTGTTGCTTGGGCTTTGCTGAGAGTCTACTAATAGCACTCATCAGAAATGTCTTGTCCTACTGATTTTACAAAGGCACCTATATTATTTTTTAAAAACACATTAAGAAAAGGGTCACATTGCCACACTATAGCTCTCAGTGAGGAAAATCCCACAGAACCACAGTTCATACCTCATACCTTTCTATGGCATTGCAAAATTGTAATTAGAATAACACACTACATTCTTAACAACATCTTTTCCCTGGGGCAAAGTATATAAATCCAAATAAAATAGATATATGTAGAGGCAATACATCTCGTATTTTATTAATTAGCACCTGAGAAAAACATTTTGCCAAGCTAGAAAAAGCACTGATGAATTTTCAAGGAAAGTAATGAATTCCAGGTTTTTTTCTTTATTGGTACCTGTGGATTCTGTTGTATTGCTTGTTAACAGATGCAAGTGGGCAATATAACTATTACATCAGTCAATATTATAGAAACCCAGGCAGTTTCTAAGCAACAGCCCAGCACTGATTCTTCCCAGCTATTTTCTAGGATTCCCTCAGACACAGTAAGTGAAGAGGAGTTGGACAATATAGTCTAATTTTGAGAAAGGAATAAAGCATGAAACTGGTGATTTTCAAAATCATATTTTTGCAGATTTCTTACCAAATCAAAAGAACTAAAATTGAAAACTGTCAAAAACATTTCAGCTCAAGAGCTGCATAAACTTTTCTATTGTTCAGGCAGCTAAAGAGACACAGCTATTTTGCTTCATACCTTGCCCACAAAAATAATGAAAATAAAGATCATAATAATAGAGCCACTTCAGCTTGTTGGACTGAAACTGCATTTTGTGGTGTTTCCGTTTGCAGATTCACTCATCAGTTCAGCCTGAAAATAAAACAATTTTTTGTCTTTTTTTTTGTATGAATTCTATGGTCAGTCAAATCTGGCTCCTGATGGAAAAAAATCATAATAAATCATAGTGTTTAAGCCACGTAGACTGTGTGTGTGTGAGCACACATAATTTTGTGTGTACACAGATAGAAAGGTGCATTTCAAAGCAATGCCACCCTCAGATGTCACTGGCTGATAAAGTTTCTTAGCTTACATATTGCAAAGATGACATCTGCTTTATATATAACTGGGGATTCAATGAGGCAGCAAACCTGGGATCTTTTTCATTACCCATAACTTTTCAACCAGGATTCTCTCAGAATTTGAAGAACTCTCTTTTCACACTTTGCTTTAGTCCAATATGGCACCCAGTGTCAACTTCAGGTTTTGAACCAGACTTCTAAGGAGGACACAGCTCTTTCATCTCTCTATGAATAATGCCCTTTCAGAAAACAGTTTATATTTAGAATAAATAAGAACAGACATACGTGCACACCCGCACTTGTGGACCCAAATGTGCTTCCAGGAGCACAACCATGAAAAAGCAAGAAGAAAATATTGTAAACCAGATGTTCTCTGGGTTTGAATGCTCCATTGGTTTCCATACACCATGCAAGGTTCTGGTCTGCTAAGGGAGTAGAAGCAAGTTCAATATGGGAGCTTGGAGTGCCAACAGTTTTGCCTTGATTGGGAAGGTGGAAAGCAGGGGCTTTCTTCACTCAAGTCTGATTTTGGGGGGAAAAAAAACCAAAAAAAACCAACAAATGCACCTGATGACATTTCCAAAACAAAATTCTCTGTTGTGATATTTGAGTCATGGGCCAAAATACTTACCCTTTTGGCTAAAAAAACCCCAAGTTCATTCACAAGAGCTGTGGTTGTATTCTCTTCTTTGTTGTCTTGTTGTCTGGGCTTTTCCCCTCTTCTTGCTGTGTTACTGTGGCACACTAAGAGTGTGCATGGTGGAAATACCAAACTCCTGCTATCTTCATCATGTGGGGTGCGTGGCTGCAGGACGGGAGACACCCCAGGCAGCCAGGCTCTGGCTCCCACCAAGGAACTGATGCAGTGCTCAGGATTCAATGGCTTTCCTCTCATTTCCCTACTAGGCTGTTCCTATTCTTGGGTGTTAGATATTTTTCAAATAAACATTAAAAGATGTTTTGAGAAACAGACACTTTCCGCTCCCTCAAAGGGGAAGGGAAATATGCATCTCAATGAAAACCCCGTTTTCTATTAAAAGCTGGTTTTGGTGAAATGAAGTCATCCAACCATACAGCTCAGTCCACATAATTTCTGTGTGTTTCCATCCATTCCTCCTTCCCCTCCCAGTCTCCAAACCATTCTCTGCCTGCCTGATACATGTTGACATGAGAATTGAATTGCTAAGAAGTTTGAATGCTTTTGCTTTAACAGAAGGCCAGGTTACTATTCCTAGCATGGAAAGTTAAATGAAATCATGCTGTGAGTGAATTCCTATTGATTTCTTCGGAATTGATCAGAAACATTTGTCAAATTTTGTTTTCTTTCTGTCCTACATCTTCTTTAGACACATAGTTAAACATACTAAGGAACGTTTACATTTTAAAAATGTGTTCTAAGGTCTTTATATAAACATACATGTAATAAAAGTGACTGGTGATTTATATTTTCTATATACATTCAGATACTTTCTTTTCAAAGCCAAGGTTTTAAAAAATAGGTGTCTAAATTCAGACACCTAAGTCTATCTTTACAGTCTTTGGTTGCCTGATTTTCAAACATGTTAATACTCAGAAACACTTTATTTTCTGTTGAGTTGTCTCTTTTTGACAAAAATTTACATTGGGCTGGTTTTCATGTATTAGAATCAGAAAAGGAAAATGAATGATTATAAATTTTCAAAGCATTTAAAGGCATAAAGAAAAACTCCTAAAACTACACATCTTTTTGCATATTTAATTGCAGCAAATGGTGTGCATTGGTACAAGGCACGTAAGTACAACCTAGCAGATTCATCCTTGCTCGCTGAATGTGACCTAAACCCCTTTTTTGCAGCATTTGTCTTTTCTTCTTTAGGTTCACACCAAGGCCTCCCGTTTGAAAAATGTATGTGTGCTCCTGCACCTAATGTATATGCATATTCAGTGTGACTGCATATGGAAATGGAGCATCCATGCCAAGAGTTTTCCAGCCAAGAGGCTTTTTGCATGTGTGAGTCTGGAGGGTTGTGTGCTTTTGGGGTAATTGTGCGTGTAAATCCAGCGGGCAGTCACACACAGTTATAACCTGTACAGCTGCATTAATACCTTTTTTAAAACATCCAGCAAAAGCTGGTGAGAAAAATGATACCTTTTTAGACACCTGGTTCTTGAAATAATAATAGAAAACCCCTAAAAGCTGATTATGGATCGTGAAATGATGTGGTTCAGCTTTCAAAACCTGCTTCTGGGTCCCCCTCATAAACACAGGTCACTCTTACATTTAGGCACTATTAGATTCGCAGGTTTAATTACAAGCAAATAATTTTTTAAGTGGTAAAAATAAATTGATGCTGTTCTAAAATCTAAAGAGAGAAATTTAAATTTTTTAAAAACAGGAAGAAATAAATAAGCATATAACAAGAAAAAGTTCGTGGAGCAGCTGTGTCAATAATACAATGTTAAAGAATAAAAGGAAACTGCTAAATCCACGTGGGATGAGGAAAGAGCCTAAAATCTCTTTATGCTCTAATGAGGTCTAGCTCATTGGTTGTGCCTTTTTCTTTTTTCTGCCAGCTCCAGGTCTGCCTTAGAAAGGCACCAGAAGAAAGGAAGGAAAATGAGGTTATCCCAAAAAATAGTCTACTACTATTTGGTAAAGGTACAGGAATAGAGAATGAAGCAATGGTTTAATACTGGGAGTAGAAGCTGCATGAAGTAATCACCTGAACATTTACTTCATTCATTAGTGCAAAGCAAATGCTGAGTTGTGCAGAAGTCAATGAAAAATTTTCATGGTTTTGCTGCAGGCTTTGCTGAATGGTGCCACTTGTCCACAGAAGTGCTCTGGACCTCAGGCTCAGAGCCTCAGTGGTGCACCTGGAGCTCTGCATGTGGAATCCAGCAAGGTGAGAAAGGCATCTCTAATGTCCTGGGAGCAGGGGACCTGTGGCTTTGCACCTAGAGGGTGAGTTCTGCACTTTTCATCAGAATTTTGTAACAGCTCTCAAGATCTTGAAGATAATCTAGGATTAGCAAAAAAATCCCCAAACCTGTAAATCAAGTAATGCACATGTTCTTGTTGCTTAGAAGTTAGAAACCATGGTTTATTCTAAGTAGAAATCTGTTGCTTGGATATGTAAGGATGCAAAATAAGTTTGTGAGACTTTACAAAGGGACAAGGTGCTAGGAATAAATTATTAGTTAATTCTAATGGTTGTTGCTTGTCCAGTGTAATTATGACTGCAAAGCTTAAAAAGGAGCCAGGGAAGCTCCCTCTGCCCAGGAGCTCCCCATTTCTCTGCAGACACCCAGTGCCATGAAGCGTGTGGAGCCTGCCTGGTGCCTGCTCCATCTCCTGAGCGAGGGCCATGGGGAGAGGGCAACCAGCACAAACTGTGCTCCAGCAGGACTGGGCTCTCTGTGTTTCTCAGGAAAGTCCAACTGGCAGCAGTCAAAGCTGCCTTGTGGGGCTCTGGCACTCACCAGCCGTGCTGGGCGCTGCCACGGGGCAGGAATTCAGGGATAGTCATGCTCTCTTTAACTCTTAGCTCAGACTCTTGACCCAGTGCCTGGGCCACCTTGGTGAGCTTGCAAAGCGTTTGCTGGTCCTTTCCAATGCTGCTGTCATGTGCTTGGTTCACTGGCATGAGGGCTAACACTTGCTATTTTTGCAGGATTGACTGACTGCAAGTCCACAGATTTCATCAGGGTTTTCTCCAGTTAATAGGTGCCCTATTGCCATTACTGCCATGTGCAGTTGCTGTATGATGTCAGATAACTGTTATGAGGGATTTGGGGCTCCTTTCAGTTTCCATTGCCAAGTTTGAGTGCCTTTTTGACAGAGTTGATTTTTTATCTTAAATTTTAAAAAATACTTTTTAAGTAGCTGTGTGACTTAATCACAGAAGAAAATAAGTGCAAATTTAATTCAATTTCTGACTGAAATCTACCCACCCACCAATCCATCTATGATATTATTTTTCTATTTTTCTGTCTACCTCTTCTTTCTAAATAGGTACATAAAGTAGTATCTATTCACTAGGGCAATGGTGGTCTTAGAATTTAATTACAACCTTAGGTATCTGGTGTTCTAACTTGCTGTCCCATCCTGCATCGAGGAGACCTATAAGACCTACAGAGGGATAAAACACCTTCATGTAGTTTTTACCTGCTAATAGCAGTTCTATCATGGCAAGATCTGGCAAGATCAAGTCAAACACCATGTTCTCCCAAGGGTATGTACAGCAGGCAGAGCTGAGGGAGACATTAACAAGTTTTCTGTGGAAGGAGGGTACATCTGCAAGAGTGAGGAGAGCCTTCACTGATGTGCCACTTGTAAATGCATATGAACTCTGTAATAGGTGTGGTGCTTTTGTTCAACAGCTGCAATCTTGTACCTCTTTTGTTGAATTCAGATAAAAGAACTTAATCATCAACAAATCTAATATCTGTTCTTGTCCCACTTGAAAGGGTCAAATGAAATTTCCCACCAGAGAATAAAAAATCCTGATGCTCCCCAGCGAGTTTGGGTGGCAGCATGCCAAGAGAGAGGGGAGGGGAGGGGGTGGTGGCTGGAGAGCAGTGATGCTCTCAGAGCATCAGCAGAGCAGTGATGTCAGTGAGGGTGAAAAGGGCTCCCCAGGCTGGCAGTCCCACGGCAGGAGAGGCAGGGCTGGCAGGGCAGCCAGGCAGGAACTGTGAAATCACTTCTCCCTGAGGTGCCAGGGCCAAGTGTCCCCAGAGACTCCCATTCAGGAGATCAGGTGAGGAGGCTCTCTGGGGCTGCTGTCTCTGGTGGAGGTGGTCCACAGGCAGGGATGCTCAGGCTGCAGTGGGAGCTCATGGCAGCCTCTTGCTGACCTCATGGTCATGTCAGTATTTCCAATGTTCCTGGCTCTGCAGAGAGGAAAGGAAGCTGGAGAGGGGGAGAAGCCCAAAATTCTCCTGAGTCTCCCCAGTCAAACATTGCTCAGGATGCTGGTTGGATACTCTACAACATGTTGAGAGAAGGACTCAAAAAAGCTTCCTTTTACAATAACAGCACTAAACCATTATAAAAATACACCTACATCTTCAGCAAGGCTGCAGCATATGTTTTTGAGTCAAAGACATTTGCACCAAATGCAGTCTAGAGATGTCTGGCAGCTGAAGCGGGGAGCAGGTGTATATTTAGCCCTTTCAAATGTGCACTTCAGTGCATGTAAATATTTGCTAGGTCAGAGCTTCAGTGTGCTAACGAGCCACAATGTCTATTTCCCAGGAGCCTGTGCTTTGCACACTCTCTCAAACCTCTGCACCATTAGTGCAACGTGTTTTCACTTGGCTTGTGCTAACCCTGTCTCCTTGTATCACTAGAGGCAGCTCCACCTCTGCTGCAGTAAACAGCTTTTCCTGACAGTGGCAGGTTGTAGGGACAGGGGGACAGTCCCACTGCAGTCCTGGTATCTTCCAAGACCCAAAGCCTCAAGCAAACACCTACAAAGAAGTCAAAGAAAAGATGTGATTAGAAATTAGAAATTTTCATCTTCCAAGTTAAAACTAATGGGCGCTTATAAGTTCTTTGGATAACTTGTACAGACTATGGAATAATAAGACCCAGAGGATTGCTACACTGTAAACTTGGGGAAAGCCCATGGCCTGTTCAGAGCAGGGGATGGCACAAAGTAGTGAAAGGACATGGAGTAACTCATCACCAACACCCTCTTCCCATATCAGCAAATGGACTCAGTTATGAGAATAAAAGGGACCTTGGCTGCAAATGACTTAGGGCAGCATAAATATGTATTATGAATTTTAGGCTCAGACATAATTAAATGCCATTTGTCAGATCTATGCTTGTTTTTCATCTCATTTGAGTTTTACAGAATGAATTAACTAACAAATGTGCCTCTGATTCTACCATAACAAATCATTTCTCAGAAAAGTTGCCTCCAAGCAGCAGTGAGAGAGTGACTGGGGGGAGTGACCTTCTGCTGTGAAGTTGTCACGTTCCAGCAGAGCCCTGAGTGGCAATGACAGCCTCAGTAATGGGGAGCCCATAGTGGCCTGGCAGTCTTGTTGATAACTTGTTAATTTATTTAGTGCAGTGGTGCAGAGGCAAAGATCTGGAGTAAAGGGTGGGATGGGCTGAGCCTCAGGGCTGAAATATGTAAATATTCCGGTTTGGAGGAAAAAAAAAATTTCTTGTTCATTGTCACTAAATGAGGTTGGTGACAGGAGCCACTGGCGAGCAAACAGGCTCATGTTTGTACCAAGGCAGCTTTCATTAAACACCTGATACAGCAAATGTATGGTCAGTGTGTGCACAGTTTGGGTAATAGAGTTCTAAGTGCTCTTCTTCTGGCCCTGTGAAAGCATGATTACAGCACACCAAGGGACTTTCATCCTGAGCTGAGTCATAGGATGAGAAACAAAGGGTCTGTGTGCCTTTGACAGGCAAAAGGGAGACAGGGCTTAAGACCATGTGTGAAGAAATCCTTTCTTGCAATTTAACTGTGTCTTGTAGAACTATCTCGCTTTGCTCCATCATATTAAACCAAAGCTCCTTCTTATACTTAGCAAATTACTGTAGCAAATGGATGGATTTGCTAACCATGTCATAAATTCTGTTCTGCAGTGTTAGTAACTGCTCAGGAATGGGTGATATACATCCTGTAAAGGATCTAATGTCTTCTCCAAGGGATGAGCTCCTGCAAGGCCGGGATCCATTGGTAATGTCATAAAAGAGATACCCCAAAATCAAAACATTTGTGTTGTTTGGAGAGTCCCACATGTTGTCCCTAGCAGGTGGCCTCTTGCAGCTGTACTCTTCATGCTGTGTAGTTCATGCATTTATGAAAGAAGTTTGTCATATCAGGTTAATGAAAATATGCAACAAATGCTCTAAATTGAGCTGTAGGCAAACAGGTGAGTCAAACGAATAAAGCTGATAAGAATTGTCCTGTACACCTCTGCAGAATTATCCTTAAAATATCTTAAAGAAGATGGGGTAGAGAGTATTTAACAAATAATGTGGTGTCATTTGAAAAACAAATCCAGATGGTGGTGTTAGCATATCCAGTGACTTAACCATAATGCCATGTGTCTGCAGGAAAACAATAACCCCCACACAGCCCAAGCCTGCAAGCCTGAATTCATACACACTGAGGAGTTTTCCTTATAAACATGAGGAAAGAAACAGCACCTGGTGGCCAGGTACCAACAGGAATACTGGTAGCAAGTGTTGGATCTCACCCATGAGCACAGCCATTCCTATGGCAGGCTGAGAAAAAGCACATTTCCCTCTTCCCCAGGGAGGGAAGAAGTGCACCAGGCTGTCTGCAGGCACCTGTCATCAGCTGTGTCCCCAGAGGTGTCCAGGGAGCTTGGGCAGCCTGCTCCCATCTTCTTCTTGCTCTTCCCAGGCCCTGAATGTGTTGCTGCAGCTGAGCTGTGTCCTCCAGCTTCTGTAGGGGCTGGAGTGCCCACGGGACATCTCTGCTCTTGGCCTCAGTGCATGAATGTGCACAAGGAATTTCCCCTGAACATTTATTATCCCTGGTACCACAGTCAACAGTTGGCTGGGTAACTGAGCAAATTTACTTGAACTCTTTATTTCCCAGGTCTTATTTTTCTAAGGAAGGCAATAAATCAATGACAGGAAAAGTACTCACCAGGCAGAAATTGGGTAGCTTCATGACTTAATCAGCACTGATTAATGCCGGTCGGGAATCTATCTCTGCATTTCTTTGGAATACATTTTGGAAAGTCTGGTAGTTCCTAGCAGAGTTTTGCATGAAAAATTAAATTACTTGCATATTCCTGTCTCTCCTTAACAACTAGGCTCCTCGAGGCTCGCACCCATCTTTCCATGTAGGTCTGTCTGTCTGGGCACTCCGCGGAGCAGCGCTCCCTCCGGAGCTGGAGGCAGATGGTCGCTGGGGAGCCCCGTGCCAGGTCTGGGTGACAGGAGCGGAAAGGCAGGGACAGCCACAGCCGGATGAGACACTTCTCTTCCTCCCTGGATGTCACAGGCTGGAAACGCCAGAGGTACGTCAGCCAGAGATGGGGCTGGGGGCCGGAGCTGCGTCAGAAGCAGCGCTTCTCCTGCGGGGGTGGACGAGGAGCCCTGGCTCCCCAGCAAGGTCAAGGCCGGCCAGCAAACAACCCGGGCAAGAAACCCCCAGATGGATAAACAATCCAGACATCTGGTGAGATCCCGGCATTGCTGCAATCAGGGAGGTTTTGGCACCGGCTTTGACACTGCCAGGATTTCCCTTGTAATTAGCAGCGTGCAGCCTGTCTGGGGAGGATGTTCCCTCCGGAAAGCTGCCGGGACCAGGCTGCAAAGCGAGCTTAATCTCTGTGAAGCAAAGAATAACACCCAGTTAGTCCCTGGCTGCCCAAATATCAAAAAATTGCTAACTGGAACTCAACGAATATTAGATGCTACTGATAACCAACTGCTAATAACTAACTGGCTTGGTTGCTGCCCAGATTTCATAAGGGGCTCACAGTGGGGCCATGAGGATAGCAGTAGAACAGACTTGGAGCAGCCATGAGAAGGGATTCAGTATGGCAAAGGGAGCATAAACCTCAGAGCATGCAGAAGTGCCTGCATCCCCTTCACGGCATCAGAAAGTAAGGTGGGTACATATAAAACAGGCAAATTAAACTATAAATATATTATGATAAAAGGCTCAGTCTGGTAAGATTATCAACATAATAGATTTTTCAGTTTCTACACTGATCCAGGCACACAGACACATAAAATACCTCCACAATAGGGTTTTTCTTGGAAAAAAAATAAATCTGTGTTGTTAAAGACCTTAGCTACCTGTATTTGAAGATCGTTGTCTGAAAAGATGAAAAACATACATTTTCATTTCATTTCAGATTAGCATGGTAAACAGCTAGATCTGTTCTTTCAAGTGGAGCATTCGGCTCCATTTGTTAGCTTTGTTGCTGATATTTCACCTCTCTTATTTACTTAACATAGTTTGACAAGAAATTCTCAGTGAGATAATATATCTACATGAAAGACAGGCTTGGGGAACAAGTCCAGGGGTTTCAGTGGGACAGAATCAATTATTTATGTCTTTGCCATTTTGGTCTGTCTTCATTGCACAGAAAGCACTTGGAAGAACTACCCAACCAGCTGCACATTTTTGGTAGATAGATACAATCTATTTTTAGGGAAAAGCAGAAAAAAAAAAAAGGGGACATCAGTAAATCAAGATTGCACCCACTTGTGAAAAATATCAAATCCCAAGTGATGGAAACTAACACCCTACAAAACAACACCCTCTCCCCAGCCAGGCAGGATGGCCCCTGCTGCAGGGAGCAACCAGTGCAAACAGAATTAGCAAATGTTCCTGTTGCTGTTTGCCACACAAAATTAGACAAACTGTACAGAAGTCAACTTTATTTTTCCCAAACAGCGCAGTAAAAAGGATCCTTACACAGCAACCAGCTGGTGCAAGGAGTTTCTGAGGCTGAAGCAAGGCAGGTGATGGAGGACACCTCCATTCTTCAATAAATATCAGAAAGGAAAATTGCTTACCCGTTCTGGATAGCTCAAAAACATGAACCAGAGCAGTGTCACATCCAGCCCATCCCAGCTCAGATCAGCAGGCAGACCCTGAAGACACCCAAGGCACTGGAGTTCTGTTTCAGCACCCTGATGGGACCATGCCAAACATCAATCCAAAGGCAGGCAGCCGTGCTGTAGCCAAAGGCTGCAGGGACAGCAGAGAGGCTCCAGTTCCTGCAGCAGCATCACAGTAAGTGATGAGGGGAAGTTTCTACAGCCCATGAGCACTTTGTCAGTCAGAGGTCAATGAGAAAGGATAAAGAACACAAAAAAAAAAAGCATAAATAAAAAAATAAGTGGGGTAGAGGAATGAAAGGGAATGGGCAGTGAATTTAAAAAATAAAAAGAGAAACCAAAGCATGCTAAAAACTTACCCAAAGTAAAAGCCAGGCCTTCATGATGTGCCTGCAGAAGCCTAGGTGAAATCTCCCCCTCACTTTGATGATGGAGGGTCAGGTCTTTAGGAAAAAGGGTGAGCCTGGGCATAATGAAAAGAAATAATGTAGTGCAAACGAAGGAAAATAAGTGAGTGGTGCTGTACAAAAATAACGATTCTGTAGCTACTAGGCAATATTGTCATCTCTGCACACATCCAAGGACTTAAGTGACCCACTACTCTTGCTGAGGATCTGCTCCATTAATAATAAGAAAGAGCAATTTAAACTATGGCTTTTTTCATTGTGTTTTATACAGGTTTGGGGAATATGTTATCAAAGGCTCCAATTCTGGCCAAAGTCCACAGGAATCATCACCTGTGGTCAGGCCCTGGATAGAAAGATCAGAGCTATCTTTGCGTAGCCCTACCACCAAAAACAGATCAATCAGAAGTAACTCAAAAGGAAATAGTCTACAGGGAACAGATGAAGATGCATTTAGAGGAAATAATCCCCATTCAGGATGCCATTATTAAAAGAGAGAGATAACTATCAGAGCTAAGATATGTCAGGGCAACCTCGTTGACATGGGACTGGAGAACTTCTACTGTAAAAGCAGAGAAACTAGGTCAGTGCTTTTTGAAGAGAGGAAAGCTCAGGGTGGACATCATTATTTTATACACGATTCTAAGGGGAATAGCTAGGAGAGATGTCAGAAAACTAGTGTCAAATACAAGAACAAATGGACAGGCTCTAAGAAAGGGAAATGAAGAGAAACTAAAGGAGGCTCGAGCTCAAGGGATATAAACATTTCTGTACACACTAAGCAGTTGATGCAAGGACTGGGTTACAGAAAGGGCTGCTAAGAGCAACCAATAAGGGTTTGGAAAAGGAAAAGCTTTGTAGGGTACAGCACCTGAGAGCAGACAAATCTGTCTCTTGATCTTGTCTGTCCCTAGAATTGCCCAAGTTTCAATCTCAAAATTACTACGAGGTTCACATACAGTAAATCTCTGTGCAAGCGCAGTAGATTGAAGTGAGAATTCAGTTTATCACTCAAAGATAAAACTCAGAAGAGCGTTTGCCTTCTAATTCTATTAATATAAATGTAATTACAAGGGATAATTCCAATTCAAATGTTAACTTATAAGGACTGGTGGAGGTAGCAGCCTACAGAGAAAGAGATGATGCTGGAATCCCTGATTCTTATGTTTGATCAATAGTTCAGTACTAATAGACTTTATTTATTAATTGGAGCATGTGGTTTGAAAATGAGCCTAGTTTTTAGGTGGCATGCTCTAAGAACTAGAATTTTTGCATGTTGCAGTTGTCTCTATGCAAGAAAAAAAGCCTCTCTGTAGGGTTGTAACAGATAAGAATTGTCTTTATTTAAAAAATTAAAAAAGGCAGAATGCTGACTATGATGCAAGTGGCTTCCAGAACATGCTGCCTTAAACACAGATCAAAACAATACTCTTTGTTCTAAGTACCTGAGATGTAAACCAGTCACTAGGGGAAGGAAAAAACCAAACAAGTAGGTTGAGGTAATAGCTTGGGGCAAGGGGAATTGAAGACAGAGAAAAATCAGTGGACTGTACAGTCTAGAGCTCTTTTAGGGCATTTTCTTATATCCTCTAAAATTTAAAGGCAGAACTTCATATGATCAAAATAAGCATGGCTTTACTGAAGCTGATGAAGCTAAGCTATGGATCTGTTTCCAAATATATATTTTACTACTGTTGAAGAAGAAAATAGGAAAAAAAGTAGCAGAAACACAGGAGACACAACAGTCCCATTGAATATGTGTCAGATTCTGAGTCCTGTAAAAGTGTAATGCCAACCTTGTTCATTGGGAGTTTTCCATGTTTAGAATGCCATGGTTTAGGATATGGTATAGGAGTGATTATGGTAATACGAGGTTGACAGTTGGATTAGATGATCTTGAAGGTCTCTTCCAGCCTTGATGATTCTGTAATTCTGTAATTAATTTTTTCTGCTGTCTTACCTTGGCCTGAAAAATGTCACAAATCTTCCTCCTTTCCAGCCCAGTGGTTAAACAAGAGAGATTTTGAAGTGAAATATGAGTCAGAAAGGGTCTGAGTGTGCTATAGCCCTCTCTGCCTCCATTCTGTACTGTGGCAGTAGAAATGTGCCTGCGCCTTCCAGGTCGTAAAAATCCCTGGCAATGGGATGCTCATAAAACTTTCAGAGTGTGCTCAGATCAATTGTGAACCACCAGGATGTGATACTGAGATGAAGTGGCCCATCTCAACCACAGTTACAGCCACTGAGACATTGATGTTGACACGGAACTAAAAATTTGTCATGACGCTGGGGAAGAGCAGGGATCACAGAGTGAGTGATACTGATCAAAGCAGATGAGAGTCAGGAATGTTTATCCAGGAGATGCAAACTCAGACACATACCTCGGTGATCTGAAGCCGTCAGAGTTAATATGCTGTCTATTAACATTTGTTCAAATACAGCACCTGTCAGAGCACGTAGAGGAAAAGGCTTTTTTAGGTCAATCTGACACGTGAAGAGTGAGATGTTGTCAAGGGGAGCTAACCCTGCCTGGCTGGCAGTGGGTGCTGTGTTTTCTGTGCACCTTGTCTTCTCCTAGGCACCAAACCCCAGAGTTCAGTGCTCTTGGTGGACTTTGGTTTTACTTCAGCATGCCCATTTCTCACACTCTTAATAACATTCAAATATCTGCTGTGCTAATGCACCTGTCTTCTTGCACTGCTCTGCGAGGAAGGGGAATGCAATGCTTGTGGTTACTGGTTGTCTGCAGCACAGGTGAGGTTGGAAAAGCCAGAGAAATTTATTTTCCCTACAGGCAGAACTCTCCAGAGCTCACCACCCTGTTTGCAGCCTCATGGATCAATGCTCTCAGGAGGGAAGTGCAGCATCCTGGCAGCCCAGCAGCCTCAAGCCCCTGTGCTGATCCTCTGCTGATGTTTGGGTATGTAGCAGCCACCCCAGGAACACTTACAATAGGTTCTATACTGAAGAAAATAGGGTGGCAAATAAGTTTTCACCTCTCACTAGGTGTTTAAAATGACATCCCATTATCAAGCAGCTGGGCACTCCCTGGGAAGGTCTTTCATATCTGTTTCATATACAGGCTATCACAAAATGTTACTTGTATTATTGTGTGTCCTTAAGTCATAGAAAAGCAGAGAATTTATATTTTGGACAGTCCCCAATGTCATTGTTATTGCCCATGCCACGGTTGCATATCTTCACCTGAACTTTGAAATCTCACTGCATATCAGGTAGTTTCAGAGCAAACCCGTGTTCTTAATGAGTAAATGAAGTTACTGTTACTTTAGTTTATTCTAAGTGTTGAACCCAGCATGGGATCTAACCTGGAACAGTCATCTCAAGAATATTGCAGTGGAAAGTAGAGCGTAGGATTTAACATTGGAAATTAGAAGTTGATCCTACTTCTTATACAAAATTGAGATTGACAAAATTGAGGTTTATCTACATAAACCTTTAAACAAAGATGTGGCTCTGAATCAAAATTAGGGAACTGGAGAAATGAAATTGAGGACTTTGTGCTCTTAAAGGAAACTTGCCCAGCAAGACTGTCAGCAGCAGAGAACTAAGCGCAGACATTAATGGAGTCAGATCTTTTTCTGGAGGTCAATTTTTAATAAATCAAGATTGTTTAAAAATTATAATTATTGATTAATTAAATTTATACTTGGAGCTTAGCCCTCTTAGTTTTGAAGAGTCTGTACACCCAGTTGGTATGAATGATGAACTGAAAGAAAGGGAAAAAAGTCATTATTTAATTAACTAGTATTCCGACTGGATTTAATGCTAGCAGTAGATTTGGGTGTCTGTTCCCCACAAGTACTAATAAAAGGGTTTTGCAAGGCTCTCTCTGCAGTCAGATTCCAAAATCTGACTATAAAGAAACTTAAAGAGGGCAGATTTGGATTAGATATCAGGATGAAATTCTTTGCTGTGAGGGTGGTGAGGCACTAGTACAGGCTGCCCTACCAGAGCAGCACCCAAGGCCAGGCTGGACAGGGCTTGGAGCTGCCTGGGACAGTGGAAGATGTCCCTGTCCATGGCAGGGTTTGGAACAAGATGAGCTTTAAGCTCCCTTCCTATGCAAACTATTCCATGATTCCATGAATAATATGTTCACCTCCAAAATGTGGTCCTCAAAGGACAGAGTAAGATTGTTTATAAGTGTATTACGGGGGTCCAAAAGTCCAACAGCAAAGTGTGCAAAGCTGAATTGCACAGCTGTACAAGCAATTTCTGGGCTTGGATGAATGTAGCTGGAAGTACTGGACAGTGCTGAAGCCTGAGAGAGAAATAGCACAAAAGCAGGAGAATCCATTTACCTAAACTGGAACTTGCAAGGTGGGAATGGGCAGGATTGGGCCCTCTGCAAGCAGAGGGGAACCAGATGAAGAGGGAAAAGGAACAACGCCCAAGGCAATGTGTGCCAAAGGCAGGGGGCTGGAGGTGAGTGAAATAAGAAATGAGGAGGCACCACGTTGGCATAAAGTGATACACTGTCACAGGCAGCTCCCAAGCTGATCCCACACTTAAAAATAGATTGACATCTATCCAGGAGATGAGTTTGTTATTCTGTAACTACAGCATTTTCTATTATGTTTGATAAGGGAAAGAAGATTGCATCTTGGTCAGAAATATAAAAATTCGTCTCCTAGCAGGGGATAATAGCAGGAGAACAGGGGCAGATGAGAGTTGCAGATTTAAAATAGTTCAGCGCAGTCCCTGGTAGGGGAGATAAGTTCAGTGCTGGGCTGAGATGTCACCCCATGCTCACAGCCAGGCCACCCCTGTGGTGTCCTACGGGCAGTGCCCTGCTCCCCTTCCCTCTGGAGCTGTTCCTCTGGGGTCACTCTGGGCAATTCTTCTGGGAGTCAGCTTGATATTGCTCAGAAACCCTCTAGGGGAACAAAGACAGGGCCAGTGTGCCAGCAGGGCCCTGATCCAGGGGAAGTTTTGGGGTGGAATTAGTGTAAAAGAGGTGTTGGTTGTCAGCAGGGGTGTGTGGGGATGTCTCTGTCTTTTGGGGGAGCTACAAGAAAGATGGAGAGACCTTATCTACAAAAGCATGTAGTGACAGGACAAGGGGAAATGGATTCAAAATGAAGAGGTTTAGATTTGATATTGGGAAGAAATTCTTCTGTGGGAGGGTGATGAGGCCCTGGCACAGGTTGCCCAGAGAAGCTGTGGCTGCCCCATCCCTGGAAGTGTCCAAGGCCAGGTTGGACAGGGCTTGGATCACCCTGGGACAGTGGAAAGTGTCCTGGACATGCCAGGGGATGGACCAAGATAATCTTTTAAGGAACCTTCCAACCAAATCCAGTCTGTGACTCTATGAGCATACCCCAGACAGAATGTGTGCACTGCCTGACTTCTGCAATTGCACGGTAGGTAGTGCAAAAACCTTAACTTTGCAAAAAATCCAAACCTCTTTTGTTTCAGTGTGTAACTGTTGATCTAAAATGGGAGTTCTTGTTTTCTAATTCAAAAAGCTTAAAAGATGGTTCATTTTATATTAAAATGATAGCCTTTGCAAGAGACCTTCAATCTAATTAAAGCCAGGAGATTAGCATCCCTTAGAATATTTGCAAAGCCTGCAATGCGAAGTTAATGAAATGTGTACACTTTTACAAAGCTTTAATTTTTAATGAAATAATTCAGGACATGGACCTTGCTCCTCTGCCTTACCTCCTTTGTCCAAAACAGGGGGTGTTTGTAAACAATGCAGAGTTCTGGGCTGAAGAAGACAGGGGACAGGATAATCTAAAGGCTTCTTGGTAGCTACTGCAAGCCTGTCTTTTGTCTCTTCTGTTCAGCTTGAGAATGTGAGTATTCCTGATTAATAGTAATGACTGAGAATATGATTTCAGAGTGGCAGTTATTTCTTAAGGCTAATATGTGTGTATATTTGTATGCATGTGTGTATGTATAAATATATATATATAGCATATACTATATTCATATGTAAATAGGTGCATGTATAATAAATTAAATATACAACTGTATAAAATCACAGTGACTGCTAAAGGGACCTTATATAAAGAAGGTAAGGGAATATGTTTCAAGGGAATGTTTCCTATTTGAGGAAATGGGCTGAGCTCAGAGGCATCAGAGCAGCCAGGGCTGGACCAGTCTGGTTCAGAGGGGATGACCAAAGGAAACCCTAAGCAATTCCAGCCTCTTTTCAGGTCAGGCTCTTCTAATGATGGCCCCTCTCCTCTGTTATCACTTGAGAAGGAAGAAAAGAGGAAAAAAGCTAAAGCACAGAGAAGAGCAAGCCCTGTTCAGAGTCAGGGCTGCTGTCAGTGTCAGGGGGCAGGGCATCCCCAGGGCCACGCACACCCTGTCCTGGGCTGATTTATAAACAGCCACACCATTAGAGCTATTTACTGCATCTGCTTCTTTCACCCTTTCCTTTGCTGCCTCTCAGTTTTGCCACAGGAAAGATCTGGCTGTTGCATTCAAAATAGTAATTCTTTTATAGAGCCACCCCCCTACTTTAAATTATGCTTACTGGATCCTTCTGAAACCTAAATGTTAGAATATCCTAATCTTGCTCTACATTTTAAAGCTGAAAGATAAACGTGTTGTTTAATGAAATCCACAACACTACAGGAATAGTAACCATTGTGTTTCTTCATTTCAAAGAACGGCTGAAATCTAACATCTGGTGTAACTGTACAAACCTGACCTTAGGTCACAGTAAGTATTGTATTGTTGATGATGGATACGCTTTTTTCATTACCATGCTGTCTCCATTCTTTCAGCATCCATGCTGTGAATCTCCAGTTATAGCTGGGACTATTGATAAATACTGATTTTTAAAATACAATTCGCTTTTTTTTTTTTTTTACACTTTTAAGCATGCATTGTATGGTATTTTCTTTTTAAATAGCTCTTCTAGTTTGTTGTCAACAATATGCTATTATTTGAACAAACTTTTCTGCATGATAGATCTAACACACAAGGATCAAGGATTATGTGTCTGAAGATGCTGCTATGATCCTGAAAGAGCAGTGTCACAAGAAGGTGATCCTCTGCCTCTAATGCCTTCCCCTGTACTTTCCTCTTTGGAAAATCGTTTCCTTAAAGCCCTTGCAGAACCAGGGTTTAAGGTTTAAATTGGGAAGCAGATGTGGGCACCTGTGAATGTGTCTTTGCACATCATTGTTTCAAGGTTTCAGCCCCTGTGCAGGAAATGAGGGCCTGCACTGTCCTGTGTGATTGATGCCCATTATTCCCCAGAGCTGGGGTAATTCACCCTGCGTCAGTGACTGAGCAGGAGCAGTGCTGGAACCAGTGCTCCCAGCAAGCCCAGGGAAGTACCAGTCAAGAGAAGACGTTGCCCTCATGGCTGGGAGTTCTGGTCAGATCTTAAATACCTAAAACCCACCAGAAGCTCCAACACTGAACTGGGAGAGTGTGGGCAAATTTAATGATGATTTCTATTTGTTTGTTTTGCTGACTGTATCTATCCCCTGAACCTTGCCATTTTTTACATCTCTCCAAGAGCGTCACAAGACTCTTAGCACAAGGCTTGAATGTTTTTCCCCTAAAGCTGTGCAAACACAAACCTCTTTTCCAATCCTTTGGGCAGCAGATGCCCAGGCTCATTCAGACTTGACTCTTTTGGATGGAAATCCTGACTGGGATTGCTGAATGTACTGTCAGCAAAAGAGGAATGTGTCCTATCCTAATCCTGAGGTTGCACATGCTGTGTTCTTGCTGGGTGCTAATATTCCTTCATTATGTTACTGCATCATGCAGTGGAGGTAAAACAGAATATCCTTGGCTCATCCTCGTGCTTCCTGAAATCCTTACATTTTCACCAACCCAGCAGTAACCAGCATGGAAAACGTCTGAAAGCATGGCTTCTACACTTTTAAGAAACATCTATTCACTTCAGCTCTGTCAAAGCTAAATACATTTATAGATTTGTTCGTAATTATTTTTAGAGTAGAATTCTGTTTGTTTGACAATATCTGAAAAATTAAATACCTGGGGCAACGTTGCTGAGTGCAGCTGGTACATTGGAAACATGGGGAAATACTTGCTGTAATTGTGAAGGTTTTATTTAATGGCTCTGAAGGCAGAGTTAACTCATTCAGTGAGGACAGGTTGTTTTTGTTTGATGGGCTGGTGGTGCTGCCCTCTCTGTCACAAGCTGCCAGCCCTGTCCTGTAGCACAGGGATGGCTCAACCTGGAAAAAAGACTTTGGGGACACCTAATTTTGGCCTTCAGTACCTGTAGGAAGCTACAAGAAAGATGGAGAGAGACTATTTACCTTAGCCTGGAGTGACAGGACAAGGAGTAATGGCTTCAGACTGATGGACAGTAGGTTTAGATTAGATATTAGGAAGAAATGCTTTCCTCTGAGGGTGGTGAGGCTCTGGCACAGGTTGCTCAGAGAAGCTGTGGCTGCTCTACCTCTGGAAGTGTTGAAGGACAGGGCTTGGAGCAGCCTGGGATGGTGGAAGGTGTCCTGGTGCCAGGTTTCTGTGCCACAAGGGTGCAGAAGCTCTGGACCTGCCTAGCTGTGAGCTGAAATGCATCGGCAGGACAATTAACAAATATTCTGTGCTCTTCCCACCCATTCTGCACTTTCCATGACCTCTTCCTTTCATCAGTACAAGTAAATTGAATTCAGCACATTTAAAGACCCTGTCTGGATCCATAACATTCATAACCATGCTGTAACCATGAATGAAAAGCTGAGGGAGAGTATGGTTTGTATCCAAGGGCTCTTTTGCTTTTTATATGTTTACATATACCAGCCAATGGTCAGCAAATAAGCACCATGGCTGGTAATGAAATGTTCAAACCATCTGTTTTAATCTGCAATTTAATTTCACTATAAAATATTAAAGTTGTTCTGATGGTTGTGTTGGTACGGCTGCTTTATATGAAAAGAATTGAGTATCCCAGAGCAATTACATTGCACCAAGCACATGCTGTGGATATTATATTCTGTATTGTTATTTTGTTCCATTAAAAACATTTAAAAACCTTCTTAACATGGTATGACACAGTTTTAGGCCTCTCTTTTTTTGTTAGAAACAAGTAGCAAGCGATGAGGACAAGTGTAGGAAGAAGATACTGGCAAGAGAATAATCTTCTTCATGATCCTTCAAGAGGAACAATGGAACCATCTTCCAAGTGAGGTGATCAGTGCCCCAGGCTGGTCAGTGCCTCACAAACAGGCAAAGTTGTCATTGACAGGCTTTAACTTTTGGTCAGCACTGAAGTGGACTTGATGATCCTGGTAGGTCTCTTCCAACTGGATTTCCTCTGTTCTGTCCAAAATAAATGTCTGTGGAAATGCTGAACTGACAGAACCAGAAAGTGGTTTTGACATCGCAGCTTTTGGAATCTGTGGCATCTTTGGAAATCTTTGCTACGTTTTCCACTGGCACTGCTTTCTGTTGTGGGATTTTACAGAACATTCCTTGAGGGGCTGGTGACAGTTGTGCTCTGGGTTGTGGCCCCTCAGGTCTTGAAAACATCCAGGTTCAGGGATTCCACAACATAGTTGGACAACCCATTCCAATGGTTAATGATCTTTACAGGGATTTTATTTTTCTTCTCTCTCCAGATTGAACCTCTCTCATTCCAACCCCTCTGCCATGGGCAGGAACACTTTCCACAAGATCAGGCTGATCCAAGCCCCACCTGACCTGGCTTTGAGCACTTCCAGGATGGAGCAGCCTCAGCTTCTCTGGGTAATCTGTTCCAAGTTCTCACCACCCTCACAGGTCAGAATTTCTTCCTAATTATTTCTACTTCTTCAAGGTCAGACAGTGTGGTGCTGGACAACAACCTTTCTTATTTTCATCTGGCATGAACATTTCTGCTCATGTGGGCCTTGAAATACCCACATTTCCCACATGACCTCAAAAATTCCCATCACTCTTGAGCAGCATCCCCTGCCATGGTCCCACCCTGCCTTGCTTCTGGGATCTGTCTGTGCTTTGATGGCTGAGAGGGATAGAGGGCAATCACAATGAGCTTGAGCTGGCACTGTTGCTGTACCCAAAATACAGAGCCTTTCTCCATGTGCTGTGACATCAGGGAATGGTGGGAGGGACAGGCACATTTCCCAGGGCAGAAACTCCCTGTCTCAGAGGCAGGAAGCATTGCAGCCCTGTGAACATCATACTTTAGCTAATCCAGACCCCTGTAGGGAGCTGGGGCTCACTAACTCAGCATTGTGGCATCCTGACACGATTGTGTGGCATCTGGAACCCAAGCCAGTATTTCTACCTGGTCATCTGGTGTACTACCTGATACATCTGATAACATGATGTGTCTGATAACCTGATATATCTGATAACCTGATTAATGTGCCTGGCCAAGGCTTGCTTGGGGGTCCCCACACAGGACAGGGAGAGGTAGAGATTGCTCACACCAGCTGCCCCCCACCCCTGGATGCTGCAGCAGTTGTTTTCCATTGCACCCACGGCCACGTGTCACCTAGTGTTATTTGGAGTGTGTGCCACTTTCGATGCCTTTTTTCTGAGCATAAGCTGGAAATTACTGATTCTTACCTTACACAGCTAGTATAAAAGCACTAATGTCCTAATGAAGAGTCTCACTTAGCTAAATGCTTCATACAGCTGAGTAAAACAAAGAATTTTACTAGAGCTTAACCCAGTCGTTAATAAGCTTTTTAACCCTGACCTTTCAAATCAATGATCTACCACTGGTTTTACCTTTCAAGAAGGAATTCCATTTTCAAGTGATAAAACATATTTTGCACTCCTTACAATCTAATGATTATTCTTAGCGTTACTGGATATATGAGGCCATCAAACCATTAGAAGGTATAAAATGTATTAATGTACAGCATTCACGGCTACATTTGCTTTAGAGTCAATAAAAGGGAAACAATTTATAAAGGGCATTTATGCTCATTACGGAATATCGATAGATTGTTTCTCCCATCATTCCTGAAGTATGAAGGACTCCCCTCCATGATGGATAGGAGAGGATTTGCATAAGCTCTTTGCTTAAACTCCTGCAGCCCTGAGCTGTGTGCAGGGTCTGTGGCCAGGCTTTGGGCTGGAATGTGTGGGAGCACCCACAAATTCTTCCTGTCCAAGGATTGAGCATCTCATTTTGGGAGGTTTTCACAGCACCCTTGTGAAGGTTCTGTAGAGAACCACGGCGCTTTCAGCACCAGGCAGGAATTGTCACAGGGCTGTGGGCAAATGGAATCTATGTTGGAAAAGAAAGGAATTTGTTTGTGAAGCAAGTCAGGGCTGGAGCACACAAATGAAGGCAGAGCTTTGCTGACCACCTTCATAAGCAGGGAGAGGGACTTTTTTGACACACATGGGGAAAAAAAAGGGAGAGGAATTACATGGAGGGTGGAAGATGCTGTAGGAGCACTGTAGCTATAGCTAGAGGCAAAAATTTCATAGTCTATCCTAGTGAATAACAACTGCAGAAATAAAATAACTATGAGGAGTCGAGTGATTAAGGCACTGGCCTGAGTCTCAGCAGACCTGGATTCGGTTCCTGGCTGTTTTCAGATTTCTGTCTGACTTTTGGCAAGCCTCTTCAACTCTCTGCGCCTTGGTTTCCCATCTGTTAAAGAGGAATAATAATATTTCCTTTCTTTCCTGTCTATTCCAGCAGCAATCTCTTCTGGGCAGGTACTGTCTCTCTTATGGCTTGTACAGGACTTTGCCCTTGGATTTTCATACCTACCCTAAAGCAGGAAATAGGGATGGGAAGCACCATGACATGGAAGCCAATTTATTAGCAATTTCCTGTCACTAAGGATCTAAAAGGTGTGCTGCAACTTGTTAAATAGAGTCCTTAATATCAGTTCTTCCAGGACAAAAGAAAAAAATATCAATCAGTAAATTAGAGAAGGAAAGTGATTCACATACCTATCAAGATTTCTAAGTCTAAATGTATTTTCTGAAGTAGAAATATTCCAGTTTGAAAGAACAGAGAAAACATTAGCCATGGCACAAAAGCAGAGGCTGGCCTTCTCCATTTCTGATCTTGCTCCTCCAAGTCTGGCTGCTCTATATGGACTGATCTTTTTAGCATTTCTCACTGACAAGACATTGTCTTGAGGCACATTGTGGCTTCCTGACATGCTCATGCTCCTGCCCATGTGGGAGGTTGGATTGTGCCCTCTCAGAGGCACACACACCCTGGAAGGGAAACTGGGTGATGCCAGTTGCAGAGCACTGGTTGAAGAGAACAACCAGTAAATATACAAAATTAAATCTCAGCTGCAGAAGCTTTCTGGTAATAAGCAGCCCCAATTAGAAATGCAAATGTCACTGAAAGGGAGCATGTCTGTTGACAGTAGACTTTGAGGAAAGCTTTGGGTTTAGTGCTAGTAAATTAATCTTTAATTATGAACACACCTCACTTCTGAAAGAGGTGCCCTGCACTCACTGAACTGACAGCAAGTGAAAGTTTCAGGCTGCTGCTTTCTTCTGTCAAATGGAACATCTCTCCCCAAAAGAGCAGAGGAGAACCTTGTTCGCTGCTCCTTGTGAGCTGGGGCTGGCCAGTGCCACTGACCCTCCAGACAACCAGGATTCACCAACCCATTAAAAACACTGGTCTTAAAACATTCTGTCTCACATGCTGTTGATAAATATAAATATCTAGATGAAGAATTGTCAAAGTTTGGGAAAGAAAAACAGTCCTTGCTCCTGCAGTTCCCTCCTTCCCAGGCTCGGTTGCCTGCTCTCCATGCAGAGATGCAGAGCACAATTTGCAGGCAGAGGGGGGACCACACCAAGCTACAGCAAACCCTTCTCCATGGGTTGGAGCAGCCATGAGAATGTTCAACACCTCCACTCCTGGGCTGGCTGGATTATTAAAACAACATTTCCACTTCCAAGTAAGTAAATAAATCTCACTGGCAAGTTTGTTTTGTGTCAGCCAACATCTTATCTCCCTGAAAACTGGGCTGGTGTCCTGCAAAGCTGGAAACTGAATAGTTTAAAACCGGAGTGCAACAGCCAAGAGATACACCAGATCCATCTTCTGAGGTAGCAGATACAGTGAAGTAAGCAAATACATTCTAGAAATCCTATTATTAAAGTTACAAAAATAATTCTGTTTCTTTAAGTTTGAAGTTATGAACCTTTGCTGTCATTTTCCCAGCAAGCTTTTGTTTTTTCAGCCTACAGCTAAAAAGCTTCACTCCAAGAGCTTCGTTGCCCAAAAGAGGCCATGCTACAAAGCCACCTCAAAAGGCCCAGAACACCTGGTTTCAGGCACAACAGGAAGATCAGAACATACCTTATCATAAATATGCATATGCGAGGCAGGAGCCCGCCACCTTCTTGGAGTGATGCCATAATTGACGGAACAAAGTACAACAAAACTTCACATCACTGGTGGATCAGAAGAACAGAGGTAACTGAAAGGCTAGAAAATTACAGGTTTACTGACATTCTGCTCAACCTTACCCATTCTTTATTGAAAAGAGATAATAACTATCTATAGGAGAGCTGTCTTAAGACTCCATTCATTCCCTTTCGCTAGCCCAGCTGAGAGGTGGTATAATATAAAGCACACCAGCATCTGGCATGTCATTTAATTACACCTTCAGCTTGCTGGGAAAATGTTGGAAGTGTCAAGGTAAGCAAACTATAAAAATATATTTTGCTTGCTACAGGAGAGCTGCTGAAATGGCAAGCAGAGGCCGGCTCCACATATTGCTCTGGGTCTGTGAGAGGAAGGTGATGCAGAGGAGTCTAATTCATGAACAATTATCACCCTCTGATAAGACACCATCTGCTCCCAGCTGCCTGGCTCCAATTCTCCAACAGACAGTTGGGAATTCCTCTCCAAATAAACCACTGGTGTAACAGGAAAACAGAACTGTCAGCTCCAGTGAGGTTGTGCCTCCTTGCATCAGCACCGAGTGTGTCTCACTCTTGCAACCAAGAAGTAAAAATAATACTGGGAAAGGCAGTAAAATGCCAGCAACCACCGCTGAAAGAGCCAGGTAGGTCTTTGTTTAGCTCATCCACCTGATACGTGCTCTGCTCAACATTAAGAGGCTGTTAGAGATCACTTAGAGTAAGGATGAAGGTGGACTAATATACCTGTAGTAGTGGGCACATTTTAACTGTGACTTTTGCCCTGAGTTGATTCAAGGGGCTCTTTTAAAGAGCACAAGCTGATCAGTAAATCAGTCAGGTGGTGTGTTTCCCTGCAGAAGGCCAGTGCTATCCTCCAGTAGCCAAGGAGAAGCCCACAGCCCTGTGAAATGGCCAGCAGTGGAGGAGTTCCAGGTTCTTGCCATGTCTGTGTTTCTACACCAGTATGTTTGTAAGAGAGAAAAAAAAAAATTCTAATTTCAGACAGCAGAGCTGAGATTGTGCTGTGGTTGGAGCATGACAGGAAGTTACATCCATCCCATGGTACTGAGAGCACTTGGCTGAATTTGGCTGAAGCTCTGTGAGCACCACTCCTGCAGCACCATCCTTCTCACCAAGGCTGCTCCCAAGGCACTGCTCATTAGAAGGTCAGTTCTCATTGTCCCTCCTGTGAAATAAGATTGGCCTCTCCATCAACACTTCCTCTAGGCCTTGATGCAGTGCACACCAGGGACAGGAGCATTGAGGAGGGGGCTCAGCATCCTACCCCAGTCTGCACAGATAACCTCAGTGCTTGTTAAACCAAGGATGACCCCTGAGCCTCTGACCCCGGGGGCTGGCCTTGTTACAAGTAATTGAAGTGAATGAAATAAATCACAGGGTTTTTTTCTTTGTTTATTGGGTGGGGTGGGAGGAAAGGAGAAGAAAGTTCAGCACAGAAATTAGTCACCTTGTTTTGTTCTCACTAATGGAAATTTCTCAGAAACCAAAATAAAGGGTGTCATATAAAAACCCGAAGAGCACAAAATTAGCTTGAACCCACATCCTAACTTTTAAACCCAGAGCATGAATGCAGGTGTCTGCAGCTGACCATGGTATTTTTTTCAGCTCATCTGAGGTATGAGTCACTTCCATCAAAAGAGGAGAATGCCTTGATCTGTGTGCGAGCGAGCTTTGGAACAGCAGCTGTTGGAGCAAATACAAACATCCATGCCAAGGATTGTGAGGATGAAGTTTATCTAATATGTAAAAAAACACCTGCTGCAAATGAAAAATTACACCCACAACCACCTGAATAAGATAAGCAAATGATGGGGGAAATGAAGAGACAGATTTATTATTAATGTAAGTTGGAACTTTTGAACCAAACATTTCTTTTGCAATGGAACAGTAGGATGCACAAGGAAATAGCACTCCTTGCCCCAGACCCGCTCAGCAGCATTTATTTTGCCTAAGTGATTTTCTTTTCTTTGCTAAGTCTGGTAGAGATGAAAACACTAACCCAAAGAAGATAATTAAAAGCTAAATGAAACCACATACAGCTGTGCTACTACATGGCTAATGAACATGCAAATATATACATATGACAAGGACATAATGCGGGCTGGCTGCCTTGAGTGGTTAGTGCAGATTTCCAAGAGCTGGAAATGCTATTGATTATAACTGAGCTAAACTTCCTGACTCCAGACTTCAAAGATCAGCCTCAATATAATCATCAGGCAGCATATGGGAGCGTGGCTGCAAGGAGCTGATGAATGATGGCTCGGGGGCCTGAATGTTTGCGCGTAGGGCAGGAGATGTCCTGGAGATGTCCTCTGGGCTGTGGGGTGCAGGCTCCTTGGCAAACAGGACCAGCACCACAGAATCCTCCTCAGCCTCTTGGCACACTCTGTCCTGCTGACAATTAGGGGTTTGGAGTTATGGGTTTTAGCTGGGATGTTTATTTTTCCTTTCCCACTTCTCTTGGCAAGGGGCTGGTGTGTGGCGGAGACAATTTTGGGAGAACCAGGGAGGGAGGTAACAGATACAAGCCAAAGCTTCTGGGGTCCTATAAAGAGAAGCAGCATATAAAGGCTGTCCTTTGAGGGTCTGCTGCCACATCCACATGAAAGAAGACAAATCTGATTTTCCTTATCAGTTAAAAGCCACCCAGCTGACAGAAACTCCCCAGCCCAGTCAGAGATGAGACAAGGGAGTCAGGGCTCAGTCCTGCACCAAGCTCTCCCATGGAAGGAACCTGGTCCCACTGCCTTCCTGTGCCCCTTCACTGGCACAGCACCACTGAAATATCTACTGGGGATGTCACAGAGACAGAGCAAAACTCCCTCCTCCTCCATGATGACCACAGAAAGGCCACACAGCCCTGGCCATGGCCACAGGCAGGAGAGGAGCATGGAGGGATGGAGCACAACCTTGGATGTGGGTGAAGATGACTGATCCACCAGCATGGCTGAGAGAAGGGACAACTACCAAAAAAAGAAACCAAAGAAACCAAATTTGTGCAGAACACAATGGTTAGTGCATAAAAATTAATCAAGTACTACAATGACTTGCTTTATTCATAATACTTAATGGTCATGTAATAGGAGTTTTTATTCAGCAGTTAAAGTTCATAAGTGCAGGTTTTACATGTAGAAAGGTATTATGCTGATAGTTTAATTACACACCTTTCTGCACACCAAAGGAAATGGGTTATGCGGGTTTTATAATTAAAGACGGACTTCAGAGGGGAAACGAACTTTGCAGTTAGCAACATAATATTTGATTTTTATCAGATGTTTTTGTTTTGAGTTTGCCAGCACTTGGTGGTGGTGTAAACAGGTGAGAGTGCTCCAGACTGCATGAGGTGTCAGGAGAAGCTTTGAAAATGCAGCAGAAAGTAGCCATATTTAAAAATAGCCAATGTGAGCATGAGGTATAAACATCATGTGTTTGGAAAGCTCTCCAGACTCTGCCCATGCAATTATGCACAGTGCAAGTCTGTCCAGTACGTCTAGGAAACAGGGGAAAAAACCCAACCCAACAAGTAAGTGAAAAATAAACCCCAGTTCTTGCCAAAATAATAAAAAAACTTCACTTTTTATTTCTCTGATTTTTTGTTTTAAATTCATTTCATGGCCAGTGAATACAATTTTCCCCTCCTGCCTGCCTGCAGAGGCAGCAAAGCCAAAAATGTGATGGATGTTTGTGTGTGCACGTTTGCTGTTGGAATACACAGGACTGACTGCTCTCAATATTAGAGGCAGAGAGTGGCATGAGCCACTGCCAGGTCACAGCCAGTTCCTGCCATTCCCTAATAACCATGTGGAAATCTGTACCCAACAAGGTAGGGCTGGGCAGGTCTGCAGTGCCTGGGATTTCCCCCTTTTTAAGTTTTAGGAGGCTTTATTTAGCATAACCTCATTCTTATATACATATCAAAGCACATTAAAAGGATATGTGGGAATATATATATATATATTTTATATATATATATATATATATGTATTTATAGATATATTTTTATATATGTATATATTTATAAACTGCTAGGAGACATCAATTTATTTATAAACTACTAGGAGCAATCTATTTTTTTAACACAGCAAATACACCTACAAGAATTTTTCTAAAGTCTAAAATATTTCAAACATCACCAACTGCTCCTCCCCTCGTCTGATATAAACTGACAGGCTCAGGCTTTTATTGTGCCCAGCACAAATGAACATTAACTAGTGGGTTGAACAAAAAAAAAAAAACCCAACAAAACAAAACCAACAAAAAAACCCCAAAGCCAAAAGAAGAAAACAAAAGACTTTCCAAAAACAATAAGCAAGGGCAAGGCCTGAAGTATTTTGAGCACGCCCTTTCCTTTCTGGCAGGGCTGGGAGTGACTGCCCTGGATGTTACGGTTTGTTGGTGCAGTGCAGGTGATGGCAGACAGTGCTGCTGAGACAGGGGTCCCTTGGCTGGCCACAGCTCCTCGGGCACTCTGGGCCTGCCCAGAACATCTGAAATCAGGCATTTCACAGCCAAGTACAGAGCAATGATTTAAAAATCCTTTTAACGGGTGTGGACGCGCAACAAAAACAGGAATAGTTGTGTGAAGGGTGCATCCAAATATAACTGGACATTTTTTTGAATTTCGTTGGCTAACTGCATAAATTAATGACAATGAGAAAGAGCTGTAACTGTTTTTCTCTAATTAAATCCATACATTTTGGCTCTACTCATCATCGTTAACGTACTGTTAAAAGTGCTGTTGCTGTATCTTTCAACCCTCAGCCTGCAATCAAGCCCTCGCTGCACTGTGGTGGATTTCAAACAGTCACTTGTTTAAAAATAGAAAATGGTTTTTTTTTAAAAAAAAAAAAACAACTGACTGCCAGCTGAATGCAAATAGGTAAAAATTAACATATGCAATTGTCAAGTGTCAGATTCAGCTCCTGAGCCACCAAGATTTACATTGCCTGGTGAGGGGCTCAGAGCACTTTAAGGCTGTATTGCCCACAGGCTGAAGTTGTGCAAATGAATATATATCCTTAATTTTTATTTAAGTTACAGTATGCTTTCTGTGTGGGGTACCCATCATTTGCTCTTGATAATCTCCAAATTTCAACAAAATATCCCATAATTCCAGAGGGTATTTACTCCATGGGGTAAATTCAGGGTCTACCACAAGGTTACAGAGATGCTTTCCATGATGTTCATTCCTACCATTGGCATGAGTTCTCCACACTTGCAACAGAGGATGCTGCTTTATTTAATTTTTTTTTAAGGCTAACAATGGTAATCATAACAGGATTAACAGATTTTTTTAGCCCCCCCACCCCGCCCTTATCATATCAAAGAGAGCATTAGACCAGAGTTATGATTAGATGTGTTTTTGCTGTATATGGAATTGTATTAAAATTAATGAGTGGCTCAGCCACATTTGCTATCCACTGTTCTGTTCTCTAAAGCCACTTCTCCCATGAAGGGCAGCCATGAGTGAAGGGAGAGCATCCAAATAAGTATTTTGTAAACATTTGAGAAAGAGAGATAAATAGCCACATGCAATCACACCATCTTACCTCAAATACCCACTCAAAAACGAAATAATTCCTTGCTGAACAAGCCAAGCCTGGCTCCCTAAACCGGGAGGAATTGCGATGCTGGTAAACTTGCAGAAATATTTTTACAATTTTATTAGAGGTTTTAATTCAGTGCTTTATCTACCTCTGTTAGTCTGCAAAATAGCTTTAAATATTCAAGTGGTAATTAATGAATCTTTTATGTTGCAAATCAAACATTTTCATCTGTGCTGTGGTACAGTGGCAGTGAGAAGGAGGGGTTTAAAGTGTAATTGTTTCTCCTGTTCCCCTCACAGCGCTGAATGCCTTTTTACCCTTTATTATATCATTGGCTTTTGCTTCAGTTCATCAGCACTTTGCCACATCTTATCGGTCGATATTTGCTGTCTATTTTTTCTTTATTTTTTTTTCAGTGCAAGATTTCTTACTGTGCCTTTGCCAGAGACATTCCTAAGGAGATGGAAACTCTCTGAATGTGGAATTTTCGCATGAGTGCAAAATAATAAAAAGCATGTGTGTATTAAAAAGGGATCAACTTAATGGGAAATGAGCATTGGGTTACATTAATATTCTATTACAGTAAAAATCATATTTAATAAATTTTCTCCAGATTTTTCAGGACCTTACTGTATTTTTCTAAGTCGGATGCCAATCCAAAGAAACAGTGTATATGATACATTTGATTTATGTTAAGTAAATAACCTGCACAGCCCATTTTTCAGTTTAAAAAAAAAATATTAAGTGTAGAAACACACACCAGACTGAAATGTGTGCTTAGTTTCCATCTGCTAGGAGGAATAGTGTTGGTCTTGTGCAGCAGAAAGCCTTTATAAACAGTATTCTATTTTATTGATGCTATATGTGGATTTTTATGTTATGTGGCAAGCGAAGGAGAATGAAAACACTGTAATTTATCCAAAACCATAAAATTATACTAGTACTAAAGTAATTACTTCACATATTAAAATACAGTTTCCTTTGCTTTCTTTTGTCATCACATAAAACGAGGCGTTGAGCGCGGAGGGGCCGGCGCTGCTCTTGCCTCCACAAAGGATTGACACATCCCGGATCAGACACTATATCACTCGACCCTTGTTGTTCTGTGACCCTAATTAATATTATACTCGCTGACATTTATGTATCAGAGCAATAAGCTAAACAGGAAACAATTTATGTCACCTAAAGCTTTTTAACAAATCGATGCAACTATTTGTAATTGCTTGTTTCACAAGATTAAAAGTACTCAGCCTTGATCTTCGCCCACAGTTTTGTGGCCAACATGACCTGTGCTTCCGTTGTAAAATAGGAGAGTTAGTGATCAGCACCTATTTCCATCAAGTAATCCATATTGCTAATATTTCTGGAATTTTAATGTAGTTACAATTTATAGCCGATCAAATGTGGTTACCTAAATTGCTGTTGCTAGTAGACAGTTTAACTGTCTTTATTAATTACAGTATAATTTAATGTTTGAGTACAGGCACTTGTGTTGGTCATTTTTACAGCCAAAGCAGTTATGTGCCTTATGACGAACCATTTTAGCATTTTCAATGGAAATTTGCTAATATGATGAGTGATAAAAATGTCAAACTCTGGTAAATAATGGTTATTGCTTTGGCTGGAATTAATCCTTGAAAGGACGGTTACCTTCAAATTAACATTATAACTTGAAGAAAAAAATGTTTTTCATGCTTCTGAGAGACATAAAAAGTAGTCACTGGGCTCCTCTAAATAAACACAGACAAAATGGCACACAATGGGGTTTTTTTCCCCTTTTTCTTTAGGCTGACAAAGAAAATTCCTGTGGAAGAAAGGAGGAGGGATTGGTAAACACCCCAAGGTGATGTCGCTTGCTATTTGCAGCTCATGTGCTTTGAGGATCTCCAGCCAAGGTAATAAAACAGGGCAGAAAAAGGACTTTGCTATGCCCCAGCTCCAGGATTTGGGTAAAAACCAGGTGTGGACACCATGGAGGATGCAAACACACCTGAGGGCCAATCCCACCACCTGAGTCATCACTGCTGGGGAGAATGGTGGCTTGTGGCTATGTGAGGATGAAGAGTGTTCAACATGCCAGAATTAACCACCACTGCTACAAGGATGAAAGATAGCCCTGATTAACACACCATTAAATGAACGTTTAACATCATCATTGAAGACTGAGCCTGATTAATAGGTCAAGAAGGGCTAATTACACCTTGTTGTCAGGAAGGGTGTATGTATGTGTGGCTGTGTGCAAGCGAGTGGCACCAGGAATTGCCAGTCCCTTAAATTAGACCAATAATGTGAAGTTTGTCAGACTCTGTGAACATGGCCCAAGTTAAATGTCACTGATGGGATCATCTGCAGGGAGCAGGTGGGTGTGCAAGGAGCACATCAGCTGCCATGTCCTCCTGGGCCTCCAGCTCCTGAGCTTTTCCCTCTGGGACAGGAGAAACCCACAAAAACTACTCACAGGCTCCGGTTTTCTTTGGAAATTCCTCAGAGACGCATTGCCTCACCACCGCCCATAAAAGTGCTTTTCAGCTGTGGTGGAAAACAGCGTTTCTGCCTGGAAAAGGTATTTCCCAGCTGGCTGTTGCTGGTGGAGTAGGAAGGCATTGTGTGATGTTCCGTGATGGAGCAGCCAGGGAGGAGAAATGTGATTAATAACACAAAGATGATACAGAAGGTGGCCAAGAGCCAGATTCCCATCCGCTGCTCCAGGCAGCACTGACTGGGAGAGGAGGGGAAATGATGGTCCTGCTGCTCCACACAAGCTGCATGTGGCAGCATCTCTTAAGCCCAAGCCCATGGGCAGTCAGCAGATGGCAAACAGGACATTTGGAACCCCAAATCATCTCTCTGAGGTGAGATGCCCAGGGAGGTGAGCAGCCAACTAATTTCTGATGGCCTCGTAGCCCCGGACCTGCCTGCTGGTGACCTGTGTGGGGACACAGTGGCCCCCAGGAGAGGCTGAGGCTGAGGGCCCTGCTGGGTCTCATCCAGGGACACATTTCCTACCTCTCCCCATTTTACAGATGCACCCCACACCAAACAGCAGCTTCTGCCTCAATCCCCTCTGACCGTGACTTTGGAAAATTTAATCCCGCAAATCCTGTCCAGTTTACTAAAATCTCACTGGTGATGGAAGTGCACCACATAACCAAGGCCGAATTTGTATTCTCTGTACTTTGATTATTAAAATCTACCAGTCCGTACCATTTGGGGACACACAATAATGAGTGTGCAAAGTTCACCTCCCCCTCCCCCCAAAAAATAGTTATCTGGTGTAATTTTATGATAGAATATTTTTATAAAATCATTTGTACTAATTTAAGCATTTATCATTATATGCAAAAAGATTTCTTGATGAGAATATTATAGACGGTGCATGTTTTTGACATTAGCATTTTATTTGGATGACTAATCTTGCAGATGTGAAATTTTAATGAATTATTCATGAAAAATCTCTCCTCTGAAATTTCAGTTTGCTGCTAATGCTAGTTATTAAACATTTTATTTTTCTTTACAAAACTTGATGAGGAAAATAAATGTGTGCTTACTCGAAAGAAAAAGAAGGTGGGTTTTTCCTTCAGCTTGTCTCAGGTGACGGTGCCAGTTGGGACTTGGCTCCTCACAGTTTTATGGCCCAAGGGGTTGATCCTGCAAACCCCTTTTGGCAGGGTGCAGTGCACATTCCCAGCCCTTCCTACCAAAACCAGCAGCACCATTATTCCCATCAGGGCACTGCACTGGGAAGGAGCTGCAGGATGAAGACCCCAACCCTCTGAGAAAGCAAAGAACCCCCTGTGACCCCAGTGGGCAAAACTGAAGGACTTCCTTGGAAAAGAGGATTAATTCCTTGAATCACAGTGTCTTCCTTGCTTCCAGCACTCCAGCCTCACCCAGCTGCCCTGTACAGACTGTCCACAAATCCACCACTAAAATATTTTGTACTTGGATGTGGTTGGGAAATCTCAAGGCAAGAGATGAGATTTGTCCATCCATGAATGAGCTAGGATATGGCTGAGATGCTCACAGATCAGGGACCAGGGGATGTGACATCAGAGTCACTGTGAGGGGGAACAACAAAACAAGAACTTCGGACATGGCAACTTGCATTACCAGTGTGAACAACCAGCATTTTTATTGCATTTGAGAATGCTATAATGTCAGTAATTAGTACTGACTACACAACATTTTTTATTGTCTGTATCAACAGACATGGAATGATGGAATTACAGTTGATGTAAGGAATGAGTTTCTTTTATGCCTTATCAAAAAAAAAAAAAAAAATCTTGTTACTGGCAGCACATACACACGAAGCACCATGCTAACAGTCTGGACTGTACCATTTTCATCAAGGCTTATGGGTAGAAGATACTTGGTTACCTGTTCTGGGCCCATTAAAATGCAGTCCTGAACTGCAAATTCACCTCGCAAGACTAGAATACTAAATGACTTCTGAAACATCTAAAAAATCACTCTGAGTTCATTAACCAAAGGTACCAAAGGATTTCAAAAGAGTTTAAACATGTTTGTTTTTTTTTTCCATGCTATAATGAACGTGAGATTATTGGCGATCTGAAAACTACAATAGTTCAAAATTATTTTAAAAAACTTTATATATATATTTTTTTATGTATGTATATATATAAAATATCTAATGATCTGCAATATTTGTAGAACCAGCATCCCTGCCCCGGTCTCTCCCTGAAGCTGAGCTCCAGGAAAGGGGAGGTGCAGGACCTGCTGTGGGACTCTTGCGAGTGAGAATCAAAAAAAGGTCTTTTTTTTTTTTTTTGTGGTCACTTGTTCTACATAAGCCTTGATTTTGTTTTTGTTTTTTTTTTCTTTTTTTCATTTCACTTCTAGTTGAATGCAGAAACCTAACAGGTTTTACATTTACAAACTTTTTTTTTTTTTTGTGGACAAGGAAGGCTTTGACTCTCATTCCTGACAGCGATTTACCTGATACATGGTACTACTTTCATAATGTACGCTTTTCTTTGAGAAAAAAAACATGTAACAAATTGTCTTTACATCTTGGCACCTTGTAAAGTTTTTTTTTTGTTTTTTTATACAAAAAGTTCAATAGTTTGACACTCCCCATTATTAATCACTACTTCACTGATAAACTTTGAAAGTGTGACCCTGGAATTCATCATGCAAAATATTTACTGCAGCAGGAGAAAAACATTTTTTTTTAAACAATTTTTTTTTCCTTTCAAATATATGAACTTTGTTTAAGACAGCCAGAAAAGGCAGTGGTAAGATAACAGAAGGGGTGGGAAAGTATCAAAAAAACCAGCTTAAACACAAAAACTGTACAAAAATGCTTCGATCAATGATAACAGGAGAAAAAAAAATCTGTCAACTATGTTACAATTTAAAAGCTGAAAAAAAAAGTCAGGGATTTTCTCCCACATGTCAGCAAATGTCATCCAATATTCTTAAAGCAAGGATAACTAAATAAAATACATGTGCAGCGTATTCTGCAATTCCATTACATACAGTAGTTTTTTTTTTTCAAAGCTATTTTTTAGTATAGTTAATATAAAGCAGTTGCACAAAAAGCAAAAGGTGTTTTGACAAACAGGTCTGCATTTATTCCTTTTGAGGAATGATATCTAAAAAAAGGACCTTTCCACCTTTTCCTCCCTCCCCACCCTCCCCCCAAAAGACAAAGGCTCACACAGACACAGTGGGATATATATGTACAACATAATAAACCCCTCCCTAAAGAAGCAACTGTATATCCAAAGGGATACAGAATCAGAATTGTAAAAATCATAGTGAAGTTTGCTTGATGTAAAGCCTGAGATTTTCAGTTGGTTCTTCTGCAAGGCTGCAACACCTGCCAGATATGTTAAACTCTAATTTTTTGTTTCTTTTTCTCTTTTTTTAATTTTTTTTATTTTTGCTACAGTCTTTAGACTAAGCATGCAAGACATACAACTAAGTGCAACTGAGTGAAATGTATTTTTTATTTACTCATTCCCTAACAGTTTGGACTGAGGTATGCGTACTAACAGTTTTCTCATGCTGTTATCTTTACTCATGTCTAGCTACACATGCTGAGAATGAACTAATCTACCAGATTTTTATCCCCCTTCTGAATACCGAACTAACCAGCAAACCACTCAGTTTTGAAGCACAGGGCTCAATTCTCATGATCCCTGTCTGGCTACCGCCGGCACGTCACGAAGCTGCCTGGATATAATTTAAACCAAAACTAAAAAAAAAAAAAAAAAAAAAAAAAATTAAAGAAAATGTTTCCAAATGACCACAGACTGCCCTATTTTTTTTTTCTTTCTTTCTTTTTTTTCCTTGTCTTTTTGAAACAGAAAGCAGAGTTTTATAAAAGTAACTGCCAATAAAGTTTTTTGTACCAAAGCTTATGAGTGGACAGGAGTGTTATTTCCTTATGAAAAATGCTGACCAAAAACTAAACAAAACTGAGTAAATGTGCCAAGATCAACCAAAATTAAAGCAGACATCCCAGCACAGTCCCGGAACAGAAGTGGCACACAATCTGTAGAACCAAAGACCAAAAAATTTTTTTTCCTTTTTATTCTAGAAATACCATTATGTCATCCAGTTAAATTGTGGGAGCTTTTCTGCTCTCTTCTGTGTTTTATTAAACTGTCTCCTTTATCTGATACTCTAATTTTCCACAAAATAATTGTGTCTTTGCTTTCTTCAGCTCCCTTCTCATAGCTCCCCCAGTAACACTGATTCCTAGTTTTAACCTCAAAAGCTCTCCTCGGTTCCTCTTTACAGACTTTCATTTTGGTCACTGTAAAGAATTGCAAATAAAAACTAACAACTTTGGTTCAGACATCTACTTGGCCTTCTAAATTTTCTAGAATAAAGGAGCAGTTTCCCTCTCAGGTTAGCAATAGCCCACATCTTGTCATTTCCCTCTAAATTCTTCAACCTCCTTTGATCAACAATAAGAGGATATTTGGCTTCATAAGATAAAGCATATAACAGAGAACATAATTTACCTTTGTGTAATATCTTTGGTAATTTTAGGAAAAAAAAAAGGTACAAAGAAGAATATAAATTAAGCTCTGAAAGGCTTTTCGAAATAATAAAAAAAAGCTACAGTCCTACATAAATAAATGAGTGACGGAAAAGTGGTTGCAGAATGAAAATGTTTAGGTGTTTGGTGACTGAGGTTTACTGACCTATGGCAACAGATTTTGTATGTCGTGTTTGCTTTGCAGAGCTTTGCCAGTTTTGCCTAACAAGCCCCGGCGCCAATTCTCTCCCAACTCTCCCGACTCCTCCGGCGAGGTTTCCATACTGGCTGGTGTAATATTGCATAACAATCCTAACTGCAGTACTGGATTTGCACAGCTGAAAATTAACACTTTAGCATTAGTGGGGCCCCGTCCTTATTAACTCCCGTAACAAGTTCAATCTGAAATCTAATTTGTATTCAAACAGATTAACGCCACCGAGCAATCCTGAACTGATGTTTAACCGTGAAACATCACCATGTACAGTAACAATTTAATGAAGTCATCTTTTCAACCACTATTTGCAAATGCAAATGTAAAAAAACAATAGAAAAAAATAAAGTTGTAATAATAAATGTTTAGGTGCCCATCTCAGTAATCTTAGATATTCCAGAAAGATGTGTTGACCCATTAGAACTCGTGTTAAACAACCGAGAACCTGCCACTGTACTATTAATTCTCTACTAAAAGTGAACTCTGTTGGTGCTGCATATGTTTCTTTGTGCTGTTCAATTTTGTGGCATTTGCTAATATTCACCGTTGCTGCCAAAAAAAAAAATCAAAAAAATCAAAAAACCTAAACAAAACAAGAATATATTAAAAATACTGCTTTGTGGAATGAATCTGTGTTGCTTCCTACAGTGTTTCTATGTTCATCTGTCATTCATTCTCATTCTTGCAGTACTTCGTTCCTCTCTCTCCGTTGGACAACCCTTCCACATGTATCGTGCAGCATTTGGGACCTTTTCAAAAAACAACAACAACAAAGAAGGAGACACCGAAATGGAATGTTTTCCATAGCTAAAGAAAACATGGTGGCATCTGAAGGAAACTGGAATGAATGACAGAAAAAAATACAAACAATTCAATGACATTCAGCTTCGTATAATAAAAACACCTATTAACATTCATCACAAAGTACAGAAAACGTTGAAGCCTCCGAGAGGCCCTGGGCCCAGATGAGGCCTGAGGTCAGAACTTAAAATGGTAGAGGAGAAGTGGGGCAGGGGAATAAAAGCAATACATTAAAGAGTTTGGGATAATTTTTTCTTTGAACCCCTCCCCGATATACACGCTCACACGCACGCACACATACCCACACACGTGCACACACAGGCCTTCCCCATCCCAAATGGAAGCAAAAAAAAAAAAAGAAACCAACCAACGAAACAAAAAAAAAAAATGGAGTAAAGGCAGTGATAATCAACATGCAGTACTGTGCAAATATGTTGTCCATTGGAATCCTTAAAATCTGGGCAAAGACTTGATCTGCAGTTCAGGTGTACATGCTCAGTTTGATGTCCTCAAGTGTCCAAAATTGGCAGGACCTGCAGTCCACAGCTGGCTGCTAAATGCAAGTGAATCAGTTTAGCAAATTTACAACACTGATGTTGACTGTAAGAGAGGAAAATCCCAAGTACCAAACAAGTCCATCCAATGCACAGAGTACAAATTCCTTTTTTCAACAAAAAGTAGAAAAATCAAAAATACTCCCAAATGGGATACTTGATGGCACTAAGAGTTAACATATTTCATAGTTGTCAAAGTGGACTGAGAATCCTCCAGACTGTACAATAATGGAGAGATTTCACAGCTAAGTTTGACGTGTTCTTCCAATCTTCATTCTCAGGATAACGATGTCAGACATACTCATTCTATGTCCTCATTTACAGGTTCATCTTCATAATCTCTGTCGTGATCAAAATCTGGACTGTGGTTGGCTGTTGTCACTAAGGATAGTGGGCCTTCATTTTCATCTGGGTCTAATGGTTCTTCTTTGACATGCACAGGGTGCCTGGGAAAACGAAACAACAGACAATCAGCAAATTGCTTATTAAAAAATGGTTTTGACAGCACAGGTGGTTTAGGGAGAAAGGCAAAAGTGGTTTGGGGGGTTCAGACATGGAGGGCCACATCTGAGAGCTCCAGGCCACCAAGAAGACCGTCAATGTCTGTGCTGGCCACAAAAGCCAAGCTAAGCACTATCTCCCAGGTAACAATCAAGAGAACAAGAGTGAACAGCCTCAAGTTTCCCCACAGGAGGTTTAGTTTGGATATTACAAAAATTTCTTCACTGAAAGAGTGACCAAACACTGAACAGGCTGCCCAGGGGAGTGATGCAGTCACTGCACCCAGAAGCCTTCAGAAAACACGTGGATGTGACACTCAAAACACGGTTTAGTGGTGGGCTTGGCAGTGCTGGGTTAATGGCTGGACTCAACAATCCTAAAGGGCTTTTCCGAGCTTAATGATTCTAAGATTCCAGGCAGGCTGTGCCAGGCAGGCAGCACTCAGCCTCTCCAGGAAAACACTCTGGGAGGAGCACCTCGATAGGGTTTCCGTCTTGGGATGGAGAGAAAACGCTCTCAGCTGACACATTAAGTTAATATGATCTTTGGATAAATAAGTGGAATGTGCATCCGAGGGGGAAGGCAGGGCCTGCCCAGGCCTCGGCGCGGGCCAGGCTAATCATCCTCGCTGTGTGTGCAGCGTCTCTCGTTAACATGCAGAACCTGTGAGACAACTCTCCAGAGGACGACCCCAAGTGAGGTTCTATCATTAATCAACTTCAAGCAAACACAGCAAAGAGACACCATGATACATGCTTTAAACTCCAAATTAATGCATATTTTTACAAACTGTCAATAAGGGAAGAAAAGCCCTGCCAGGAAACACAAACAGAGAGGAAAAGGCTCGCTCAACACAACAATATGATAAGAAAGCACAGTCCTAACGAGAATAATAACACTGTCAGGTGTAAACAAGGCAGAACATGATCCCCAGCTCATGGTGGGCACAAGGATGTACTAAAAAGATGAGATCTGCCAAATTTCTCATTACAGCAAAGCACATGAATAACCCGCAGGGGAATGGGGCTTGGTCATTCAAAACGGGTATGATAACAATTGAAAAATGTTGTTCGTAAATCATATTTACAACAAATCCTATACAAATACAAATTACCTTTTTCTACCTCTCTTTTTTTTTTTTTTGTTCAGCAGCTTTTGAAATGTAAAGTAGCCATGTGAGTCAATAGTGTCTTGTTGGTGGGACTTTATAGGAAAGTAGGATTTTATTGACATTACCAAGTATTAATAATGCGACACAGCGATGGAGACCCTGTTTGCTTCCTAAATAATTGATGTTGTAGGCAATCCCTTAAAATAAAGTGTTAATGAGTTCAAGTCCCACTCTGTCTCTCACTGAGTTGATATCCACCTCCAAGACTCATGTTTTTCCTCTGTGCAGGCTGATTTAACCCTTTCACACACGAAGCATGAACACACAACCTGAAGCACACACCTTCACTGTAAGAACTTTTCTTCTGTTTGCACAGCTTTGCTTTAAAATGAGTGATTTAAAATAGCTGCATTGTATTTTATGCTTTGTGTGGATAGCAACGACAACACTGTTTGTACTCCACTGCACGGACAGACAGCAAGGATAAATCACTGGGCAGGGAAAATGTACTCAGCATCCACAGACAGTCCAAAGCCTTGCCTAATTCAAGTGAGCCAGTTGCACCCCTGTATCCTGTTTATTTCTTTATTCAGACTTGAGCCCGGATAAGTTTAGGAAGCATCCAACTTGCTGACTACAGAGAATTCAAATGTGAGCTGTGAATGCCTTTCAAGTCCCTGCTTGTTTCAACTTTTTGAGTTGTAAAGTGCTAGATCAATACTCAAGTATTAAGTGCACCTTCCAACTCATCCAAGGGAACACTGAGAGAAGTGATGCAGTATCCATGGACACACACCTTTTCCCTTCAAATCCACTAATATGTATCCTATCAACACACCTCTGGGAGCAAAGAAGTTCCTCTGCATGTCACATACTTTTTGAAAAAATTACACACCAAGAACACGGCTCATACTGTTTTTAACCTAACTAGTGAAAAAGGGGTAAAGAAAAAACTGGAAGGAGAAAATTCAAGGATCAGAGGTTAAGAATTGGCAAAAACTTAAGAGAAGCTGGAGGTGTGCATGTGCTACCTGTCCCAGCAGCTCATGGCCTCAGTGAATATTAAACTATGCTGAATACCTGCAACTAGAAAAACTTAATATTATGAATAGGCTGTGGGGCCCCTCACTTGGGAGAAAACATGAAATGAAAAACAGAAGAAAAAGGGGGAAAGAGCAGCTGCACTGAGAGCCCAATAAAGCCTGTGCTACTTGGCCTTTATGGCAGTGATCTTTTTTACTGCTGTTTTAATGTCAAACTCTTGCTTTTTTGCTTTCTGGTTTTGATGCTGCCGCTGCTGGGCTTATTTTTGTTTGTTTGGTTTTTTATTTTTGAAAACACAGAAGGGAAATTTTCAAAGGGGGCACGAGAGCACATGTCATGTGCAGCAGAGAGGCCCTGGTGCAAGTTTCACCAAAGGCTGCCCAGTGTCCCAGTGCATCCCCACCACCTCAGGTTAGACAGGTGCTCGCTGTGCTCAAAACCACTCTAAGTGCTGGGAAAGCTCATTCAAAGGTCCCCAAACCTTTCCAAAGCAAACTCTGCCCCTCTTCTGGTTTTGTTATGAAACCAGGTGAAACCAGGTGGTTTTAACTGAGGTTCTCTTTGAGGTTTGGTGTGATTCCCAGAGGTCAAAAACCAAAACTTGAGGTGTGAGAAGCAACAGAAGTTATGAAAAGCTCTGCACAACCCCGGGTGAGCCAAAGCCTGAGAGGGCCAGAAAGCCACAGGGAGCAGAGTCACACCAGCCCCCCCAGCACCTCACGTGTTCCACAAACATCACACAGTGAGCTTGGCAAAACCTCCATCCCCTAAATGAGCAGGTTATCTGGGTAACACAACCCCCAGGGACAGAGCTGCAAGGAAAACAATGCCAAAAAATTCCAACTCCTTGTGTATTCTCTAAGATGTAACCACAAAATGGCAGGTGAGGAGGAAACCTTCCTGAATCTGTGATTTTTCTCAAACATTTCTAAGCAACTGAAATAAATAAGCTTAAATAATCTTGAAGGCAAAGGGAGACTTTCATATCCTCTCAAGTTAAGTCTGAATTTCTATTTACCACCTCACCAAATCCTCAAAATGGGGAAGGAAAACTTCCTTTAGAGACTGAAGAACTCAGTCTGCTGAATTACAGAAAAGGTAAATGCTGGGTTAAGCGACAAGAAAAAGAAAGGGGAGGGGGAAAGAAGGCAAAGAAAAGAAAGGGTTTCCCATTTCTGTTTTCACAGCAGCAGAAATTCAGCACATTCCTTTTAAGTAATGCCTGGGACTCCAGAAGGGGTTAACAATAAATAACCTTGCTGAACACAGATTCCCCTTCTTTTCACATCTGAGTAATTCTTTTGTTTGTCCACTCTGGGAACAGAGGAGTTTTTAATAAAGCTGACTGTTGTTTAAAGCCACTGAGTTCTGGTGGTGCACACAGCATGGAGTAGTTTGCTTTGTGGCTACCTTTGGAGCATATCAGGATGAAAGTGTTATGTCCCCAAGCTGTAATTATGCGACTACTTTCTAGTGTTTCAAAAGGAGGGAGAGAGAAGGGGAAAAAAACCCACCCTAGCTGTGGTTCAATGTGTCATAAAAAGGAAACGAATGAGCGGTAATAAGACTTCAGCTAGAGTGTTAGACTTCTTAGCTGTCATGTTAACAAGGTCCTTTAAACCTTACAATAAAGTTTAAAACTTGATTTCTTCCAATACACTGAAATTGTTTAAAAAATATTTTGCATAATGACAAGGAAATCTGTTCTGAGAAAAAAAATGAACATGTTGTTAACAAAGCACGAGCATGGAAAACAAAAAGGTTTCACGGCGTCTGTAAAGTTGCTGTTGACTTATGTTTTTATTTAGTAAACAGGGTAAACCCTGTGACGTGTGAATGGTGTTCTGGCTTCAGATCCCTTCAAACTACTTAGAAACACCATTATAATGGGGAAGCTCTGAGGCTGGTATTGGAACATCACCCGGCCACATTTTACTTAAGCAAAAAGAAATGTTCAGCAGAGAACACATATATTATCAATTCTGAGAAAATGAAAACACTCAGGAAACAATCATTTCCATATTACAACAGAAAATTGGATTTTCTGGTGAATAATGAAAATGAGGCATCACTCCCCCCGACCTCCTCTCTCTCCACTATTTGTTCTGTGCCCCTCACCTTGGTATCAATGTGCTAAGAGATGATTATTAAGTGCAACAAAGGCCACAGCTATGCACAGTTCTGGAAGATGTCCTACCCTGTTTCAACTTGGTTATTTTTCCCTCCTCTCAGTCTATTCAAAGACAAGGAAACCTTAGGTGAAATGAGAAGTGCAAGAACTGCACTAGCCTTGAACTTGCAAAAAAATAATTACAAGGATTAACACAACATCATAAACGTTCATCCTTGTCCGTTAGGCCAGGAGAAACCCTTGGGAGAAGTCTTGTTTCTTGAGAAAAGTCATGTCCCTCCACTCCTCCTTCACGCCAGCCCTGCGTGGTCACAGGCAGAGGATAACAAATTATGACTAAAACTGCCTGGAGATGAATCCGTCTGTGAGAGACGGAAAGTGTGTCATGCAACGTTACTTTGGGAGAGATAATTAATACTGCACAAACAATCACTGGAAAAGCTAAACACGTTATTTGAATGTTTTGAAGTAAATGGTAAAAGACAATGTTTAAATTAATTATTAATTAAAAATGAATGTTGCCATCTTTAAAGATTTTTTTTTCAAAGCACTTTGTGCACTGATTTGAAACACTGCGATATCAAAGTATCCAGAGCCTCAGATTCCTTCGTGCCCCCTCCCCTCTGACAACACATTATGCAGGTGGGAAACTTTTTTGCCATTAAATGCTAATTAGTTTCACAACTAATTACTACCGTGGTATTAGGTTAATGTTTTTTCTACTTTTTGATTTAGACTTACTTTTGTAAATCCCTTATTCAAATTACTTTGAAGTAAAAGACTACAAATTAGTTCTCTTTTTAATGTGTAATGTGAGCCCTGGCAAGGCAGCCAGTAATTTTACAGGCTGTTTTAAGGAGCAGGAGGAAGACGGGCAGCACGGTCACTCACAGGTACCCAACGGCTCCGCCGAGCTTTCGGGAACGCCAGCACTTGTAAACTCCGGCTTCCTCACCAGCCGCCAATTACCCGGCGTGTGATGTGAGGGGAGGGGGGAGTTTACAGCTTTGCAAACTCACTCCGTCACCCCATAAATACCGCACACACCCATCGGGGCATCACACCCTTCCTGCCTTACCCTTTCCTGCGCCCGCCCGCTGCCCGGGTGCCGCTCGCGCTGAGCGGGGCAGGCGAGCCCCCGCCACTCCGTGCGGTTATAGACGCACTCATTACGCCGCCGTCTGTTGCTATAATGCCCCTATTAATTCTCCTTTTGATATTTTAAGAGCAATCTATAAATCACACAGACCTTCATGTTAATGCTTAGCAAGAGCATTTTGTGTTGAGTGGGTTTTTCTTGACTCGCCAAACAAGCCCATTTCCCAGCTCTGCCTCACGGGCCGTGCTCATCACGCCATCCAAAGGGGAGAGAAATCACAGGTTTTCTCCAAGAAGCACAGCTGCCTATGAGGTTTTGGAAGGTTTAAAGAAGAGAACTGCAAACAAGTGAACAATTTTATAAGCCCTGTGTCCTTCCTGGACTGGATTGAGCTGATCAGTTTTATACGGAAACTAGTAAATGGCTCTTTTATGTTCAAACCACCCTACGCATGTCCCCAGATGGAGGCAGATGTCTGCTCTTGCTGCTCCATCCATGAAGTTCAGCAAGGAGCCAGGAGTCTCCAGAGTCACCCTTGAGCAGATGGTAGGACAAGACCCAGAGCCAGCACGTGGCTCTGCTGTACTTACATTGCTTGCATAGGGGAACGTCCTGGACTGCTGTCACTCCCGTTACTGTTCGTATGCTCCATTGCACCATTGAGCTCTTCCCTCATCGCGCTGGCTAAATTGCCCAGAGTGGGATTTCCCATGGAAGCAGTAGTGTATAGAGGTATACTGTTCTCAGCCATTGAAGCCTGCCAAGGACACAAACAAATCCATGAAGAGCCATGACTAACGTTTTTATACACTGCACAACACACTCACTCTTTCCAAAACATTCTCCACATTTACATTATTTGCAATTGCAGGTTCTTTTAAATATTGTACTTTCTGATAGGTATTACCCTGGTTCCATCAAGGGAAATTTAACATCATTTAGATCTGGGTTTAAGGATTCATAGCTGTATTGGCTTATAAGAGGATGGAGTCTTCCATTCCCTATTTGGAATTACACATCCTGGAAAAAAGAAAATGTACTTTCCCTATTTTTGCTTCATGAAATTATGTTTGGGGCTTTGGGGTATTTTTTGTGGCTTAGGTTTGGGCTTTGTTTCTAATGAAATGGGGAAAAAAATTGGAACTGGCTCAGCTGATAACTCCTTCCCACTGGAGTGAGCGGGCACCAAGCAGGAGTGCAGCATCACAGAGTTTGATTTTCCTTGGGACATGTGTGAGGCTGCCATCAGTGCTAACTGGATCAGAGCTGCACCAATCTACCTGAGAGCCGAACCACTCCATGTGGAATTTTTTAAACCTCAGCAACTCAATTCTTACCTTAGCTGATACAGATCTGACTGTTTTATTTTGATTTTTCCCTTTGTTCTAAGGAAACACCGTGCAGCGGCACACTGGAGTTAACTTTCTAAATGGAAATCTTTGTAGGAAGAGAATGAACTGTTAAATATTTTCCTTCTGATTCCCACCGTTCTGCCTACTAATATTTACTGTGTGTCAGCATTAGCTCATGTTGACAGCACAGTCCTGGCCCGGCGCAGCAGCGGTGGGAACGCAGAAACCCCGAGCCCCGGAGGAGCGCAGTGTTTGGTGGGGATGGGAGGCACTGGAACGGGAGGGAGGCACAGGATGGGAGGCACAGGGATGGGAGGCACAGCTTTCCAAGGCTGTAGCACCCAGGGACTGGAAGGACATTTAACCATTTCACCCATCCCAGTTGGATCTGGCTGACATCATCCATGTCAGTGCCGGGCAGCCACAGACGCTGGCTCGGCAGCACTTGACCTGCTCTGGGGAGAGGTCAGCTGGCTGCAGTGGCCAAGCAAAAACAAATCCATCAGGCTGGGTCTGCGTGATGCAAACCTGGCCCATGGGAGGGGAATCCATGCGAATGTACTCCTCACCAAACACTCTTGCCTGCTCCTAATTCGTGGGACAGAACTCCTCGCTTGCTGCCAGCCGGCAGTTTGACCCAGGCAAGCAGAGCCAGAGAAAGGGTGGGGGCAGATGGGATGGGAAGGGAGGGCAGGACCAGCCCTCACTGCAGCATCTCCAGGAGCACAGCCCTTTTTATTCTTCTTTACATTGACCTCTCCATGTGCAGCCCTATGTGTCACACGTGATTACAAAAGCTATTCTAACGGGGAGGATTATTTTTATCTTCTTGATTCAACAACCGGCAAACTCATTGTGATTAGGGGATGCAAAGAATGGTTCACATTTCCTGCACTTGGCAAAATAATGACTCAAGTTCTTCACCCACAGTGATAACTTGTAATTGCAGTAAGGCAATTCACTGGGGGAGAGGTGGGACACGAGGAGTATCTGCTAGGAAGACAGTAATAGGGGAGGGGGTGTTTTGGGAGCCCCTGTTGACCCACTGGCAAAAGACAGAACTGGTGAGAGCTGGAGTCCCCATACCTTCCACAGACAGAGGGGGGAGAGAGCTGCTTCTTCTCCCTGGCCACGAGGGAAAACAGATAGAGGAGATGTCAGCAGGGTCTGGGTGAAGGAGAGGGGAGGCTCTGCCACCCCACAGGAAAAGAAACCACAGCCTGCCATGCCAGTAGCACACAGCCTGCTGTGGTCACGGGGATGTGCAAGCAGCAGACCTTCCCAGAGCCCACAAAAGCTTCGGGGAACACTGCCCATCAATTATTAACTGAATGTAGGCCCTGGCAGGTACGGCAGCCTTGTGTCCTAGAGGAATCTGCTGCCCAACATGGCAGTGGCCACCTGCATTATTTGCCCAGACCCTCTACAGCCCCACAGAACCCACTGTGATTCTGCCTCCAAAATCCAATGGCAGGGGGAGAAATGTGGAAACTGCTGGTGTACTTTCACCCGAAAAGAGGACCTGCCTCAGTGCAGTGGTTATTATTCATCCCCATTTATCACAGGGGTGACAGTGGCAGCAAATCCGGCCCGGGCTCCTCTCTCCATCAGCTCAGCTATGGGGGGGCACAAGGACATGGCTCTCTCAAGAGAAGTGGGGAATGGAAACAGTTTGGAGGTTATCACGAAAGACAAGAATGGATGGAGATGACGACAACGACACGTGTTTCAGAAATAAAACACGAACAGTTCCATATGATAAGCATATTAATTGAAATTAGTCACATAGTTAACAATGTGAAGAAATGCAGGATCATTTCATTTTTGCCTTTCAGCTTCATGAATGTAAAATGTGCTTGTAATCTTAATACTATTCAGGAGACAAAGCAGTCTTTAAAAATCACACTTCACAAGACTCAAGGGAAAATAAGTTACTAATGAATGGTATTTACAGTTGCTTCATTTAAACATGCTTTCCTGGGCCTTGCAGGAGTTACTGCATAAACTCAAAAAAATTAGGAGAAAGGCAAAACATAATTTTCCTCCTAATAATTTGTTTCTTGGTTCTGAAAAGAGAAGTCTTCTAAACCTTCCACAAGGCATGACTGCTCAAGTAAATACCCATGGCCATCAGTGAACTTCTAGAGAAGTGACCCCAAGAACCACCTGGGGTGCAACCATGCATGGTGTTGCCTCCTGGATTAATTCATAACATAAACTAGGTTTGAACCCCACACAGACACACAGACCTCACTACAAATCAGGGTATAGTAATGCATTTGTATGTTTGATTTATACAGAGAACACTGACTTCACCTAGGGTTTTTGAGATTGACTCAGGAATTTATTGAAAGGGGAAAAAGGGCACAGGAAAAAGGGCTGGAGACATAGACATTTTTAGGCTGCAAGTTATTAATTCTGCACCCATACTTTGTGTATTTTTGCATCGTGAAAAAAATGGAATTTTTGTCTTACGATTACAGTTTAAACCAATAAAAATGATCTTTTATTTTCTATAGGAATTGCACCGTTTATTTTTTACCAACAATAGGAAGATATGCAAAAATAGCCCTTAAAAGAAAAGAGGGAAAAATGATCTGCTTTCTCTTTAAAGCCATGAACAATAGAAGGTCACGTGCCACAGTATCCTATCATTCAGCACATTAATAGCTGTGCTAGAGTAATTACACTTGTGGTATTTTTGCCTCAAGTGAAATTCTGAAATAAGAGGATGGAAATTATGATACTGCTGATAAATATTAATAAGTGAACTTTTAATTTTTTTGCCACAATATTCAAAATGCTAAGCATCTAGCTAATGCTGAAGCAGCCTGATATGTGTTTGCCTCCAGGGACTATGATGCTTTATGCACTTAAGAAAAAAGTTTAACGGAATTAAAATTTAATATCTAATTAGAGCAAGGCTAATATATTTTGAAATGAGTGGGGAAGACACACGCCTCTGTTGCATATTTGCTACAGTCATTAATCTTACCTGTAAAGCAGCATTGAGAGGTGTGCAGTAGGTGTGGCTGGTCTGTATGTTTTTAATAAGAGAAGGGTTACTGCATAAGAAAAACATAAAAAGGAGAGTTAAATGCAACCAACTTCTGTGCCACCGTTTCAAGCACGTATTGCTTCCTCCCCCACCAGAAAACTAGAGCTGAGACTGGTTTTCCACACGAGCTCTCTTTCGTTTCTCTCCTTTTTTTTTTAATTTAAAGAAAATATCTGAGTTTTCGGCTATGGTTATCATATTTGCCTTTACTAAATAAGGAACATCATTATCTCTTGACGTTACCTCGCCATGTGTTCTACTACCCTGCGTTAGTGGCACATCTTGGCATCTCTGCTCATTTTAGCTGCGTTCAGGAGAAACTCTCCAATTTTCGTCGTGTCTGGGAGCCCGTTACCACGTGAAGGTCCATGGTGAGGAGGCAATGATCAAAAGCATCACGGGACATTTTAAACTCTGCTTCATCCAAGTGACTCTCCAAGTCGCTGGCAGTGGAGTTTCCCCCAGGGGAGGGGAGGGAGTCTCTCCCAATGGAGGGAGGCATCACGATGAGAGAGGATTTATCTGCTCCATGTTATTCCCAGCCATGCCAATGGCCACTGTGAGGGTGATCCACACCATTGCCCCAAGCAGCCCCTGGGCATGGAGGCTCAAGGGCAGGCAGAAACCACCATGCTGCCCTAAAGGCCATTTTTAGTAAAAAATATTCTGTTGTGCTATTTTGGACTGTTATTATTGTCACCTTTACATAAGGGGCCAGATTTGAGATAAAGGAATGGGGACCACGTGGGCTCTCTCTTTAGGAAGCATCCCAGTATCACTGGTTCCATCAGGAGATTTAAAAAAAAATTAAAAATTATGAAATATAAACTAGGCAGAAAAAATGCCCATGCAAAATAGCCCCCAAAAGTTTTATCACTCACTGGGCTTGTTTTTATCTTAATTTTATTCACGTGGGAATAAATTATGGTGAGCAGAGTCTTAACTGAGCTCCTTGCACAGGGACCAGCAAGGATCAGTTGTCCAGGAGAGATGGCCTTCAAGTAAAGGTCAAAGCAAATCCCTCTGGGAAGCCCAGGAATATTGGTGCATGGTTGCTGTAGGCACACAGTGGCCTGTTGATAATCTTTACAGGCGGTCTCATAGCATTTTCAAACTCTTTAAAGTGAATTCAGCATTTCTGTCTTGTAAGTACCTTACTTTTTCTGATTAGGAGTTGCAAAACAAAGCATACAATATAAAGCAAAGGAAAATATCAGAATTAAAACTTATCTGAAACCTTTCCTGGCATATATCTGTCTTCCTGACATGTCTACAGCAGTATATCTGTGCTAGCGTGGATAATTATCTTAGTCTACATTGCTCTATAAATAAATGCTTTAACAAACATGTCAGAGTAGAGTTTTTTCTACAGGCATTTGGATTATCAGAGTAGGACACACAAAATACACATAACAACCAAAAATTTAGTTTCTTTAGCAGCAAAGGTGATGACACTATTTTGTGAAATGCAAGTCTACATGAGATGGGTAAATCATGCAAAGCAAAGCAACAGCAGAAAAAAAAATTAAAGCAAGTAAAAGCTCTTACTGTGCAACAAGCTCGCCAAAGTTTTCATCAGGGCAGTATTTTCGAGGACGGCCTCGTTGAATATGACGGCCACGTTTAAACTCTTCATCATCAACAGTCCAAAAGGACCCAAACTCATCCTCTACTCTGATAAAGCACTTATGCAGTGAGAGGTTGGTGCGAATGGCACCCTGGGACAAGAGCAGCAGCAAAGGAGATGAAGTGGAAACAAAGGGACACGGGATCGGGGACAGAACAGACATCAAATACAGGGAAAAGGAAAAAGAAAATAAAATGCAATAAGCATAAGCAAATGGTTTGTGAGGGTTAATATGCATTGCCACCTAAAAGCTACTAGCATGTGATGCAACAAACACCAAGCAAGCAGGGTCAGGGTACTGGTGGGCATACAAACAGTAGTGATGAGATGTTTGTCTTGGTTTCCCTTAACTGAGACAATGCACCTGTGGTTGGTCTAACACCAGCTAGCAGCCAAAAGCCTCTACGTTAAACTGTAAGCATGATCCGAGCTAGGCTAAGAAGTTCAAACATGGTGGACATACCCACTGATCTTTTGTGGCCTTCGTTTTTGGAACTCTAGTTCATCCACTGTCCATACTGCCCCTTTAACGTTTTCTACTCGCACAAAACACTTGTGAAGACTAAGATTATGACGCACTGCATTCTGCAGCAAGTATAAAAGAGAAAACATTCAAAAACCTTCCATGAGAAAATGCTCATCATTGTCCAAGAACAGCAGCAGCACAGTCAGCTTCACAGTTCTCATTTTGCAATGTTAAGCCCCTTCCCCTCCCCGCACCCGCTCGCTTTCCCCGTCTCTTTACATCTTATTTTGCAAAGACAAAATAAATATGAAAGCTTAAACCCAAGATTAAAAATTCACGTTACTCTTATCAATTATCCCCAGAGTGACTGAGAACAGCCACAATTTTAAGCATGCATGTTGTAGAATACAGCACATTTCATACAGAACACAAGCGGAACATTTCTTAGACTTTTTCAAAACAAATACATATACTCCCTGCAAAGAGAAATTTCTCCCCTCCTGGAAAAGAAAGCAGTTAGAAAGAACAGAAAAGATTTTATGTAAGTACAGTCGACTGGATTTAGCTGTGAGGCACAGGAGCTGGTGTTGCTGCGGTTTCCCACAGCTGGGCTAATGTGATTCAGGTGCTGCACCTCCCTCCACACCCACAGCACGGGCCGGGGGCTCGGCAGCACCTCACCGGCCGGCCGGCACCAACTCCTGCCTCCACGGCTTGCTCTTATATGGAAGTTGGCTCTTATTTCTGGCAGACTACTGTAGTGACTGATCTGAGCCTCTGCCAAGTGAAAACATGAGGAGGGCTCTCTGAAACAAAGTGATAATATCCCCACAGCTCATCACCCAGAGGGACCCGTGCTCATGGCATCCAGCGCCTGCATGTCCACCCTGCAGCTCCATGCTGGGAGGGATGAGCATGGCCAACCCCTCCAACGTGCTGAGACACAAGGAGACACCTCACTAAGGCACGGCAAGCTCTTGGCTTTTCTGTCCCTGCTCCAGGGTGCTGAGAGCCTTGTTACTCCTCAAATGGAGTGCTACGCTTCGTCCCTGCTTCAGGAGTTTTCCTGAGCAAATACCCTTCAACAACAGTTGGACCCAGTGTTCTTAAAGGTGTTTTCCAACCTAAAAGACTCTATGATTCTACAAAGCCATTGTTCACGGAATTCATAGGAATTTGTACATGGAGCTTGTTCCCAGCACCGCTGAAAGGGGCTTGGGAAACAGGAAAAACAGAAGAAGCCATTTGCTGAAAATCTGCAGGCGAACAAACTCCATCCTCACTGGCACCATTGATTCAGTCAATCTGGTTGACTCGTTAGCAGGCACAAAGCCAGCCAAACACATGGCCTGGGTCTAGGCAACCAGGAGACGACGATTTTTTTTTCCTTCCGACATCATCCTCTTCTTTTTTTTTTTCATGAACATGGGGTCTGGATGGGGAAAGGGAGCTCTAGTAGTGAATGTCTAAATCACTGTGCAAACAAAGGGTAGCACAGAGCATTTGTCATGTAAATCAGGAGGCGGTGGTGTGTGTGCTGGGAGGGGAACACAAAGAGTCTTCTGCTCCCCCTCCAATTCCCTGCCATGCCTAGTGCAGTCCCCACACTCCCACCCTGGTAGGAGGGGAATATCTGGGTTTGAACTGCTTTTGCTCAGCAGATGCTTGAGTGCAAACATATCTCCTCTGGCTGTAGGTGCCTGATCCAGGCACTTCAGCTTTTCCACATCGATCTGCTTCTGAACTGGTGAAACAATAAACCTTATATATGCTTTTCCTCTCAGCAAGGAAGAAATCTAGCAGAAAGTCAACCTGTCCATCAGGCCTGCTTCTTTCTGCCCTTATTTTCTTCTTTCTGCTCTTATTTTTTAATGGGTCTTTTTTTTCCACTCCCACCTCTTCCAGATTTCAGTACTGTTGACATTTTTGGCAAAATCCCTGATTTTGAGGTGGAGGAAAAACATGTAAACGCCCCACACCTTACGAGCTGAAACCAGCCAGCTCAGCAACTGCTGGTGGGTGCCGCACTAGTGCAACCCGACACAGGGCTGCCGGCCCACATCTGGGTAACTCAGGCAGTTTCCTGTGAAAATGGGAACACTGTCAAGTCTGGAGCAAAATGTAAGAATAATAACGCTATTTCCCCCAGTGAAAGCTGATCTTGTGGTTCATGCAGCAGTTGATCAAACGCACACGGCAAAGCCCAGTGAAGGGAGTCCTCAGAGTTTGTAAATAGTCTCTAAAGACAGGGCTGAGCAAGAATATTTGTGTTTTTCTTTAAATAAATTTAATGTTGGAGAAATACTTTACAGACTGTTCTTGTTCTCTTGAAGTCCATTTGCAACTGATGTTTAAGGCTGTGGGACAGGGCTCTTGCTGGATACGTTGAGACAGAGAAGTTGAATATTTACAAGACATCCATGAAGTGTTGCCCTAATTTTCTACTTTCCATGTGATCACTTATTTAAGGAACTCATGCCAGAAAAAAAATGTTGTGTTTCCCCTGCCTCTGGATACTTGCTATCTAACAGTTTTATGTGAACAATACCCCAACGTGTCAGAGCCACACCTGCAGCCTGTGCCTCATGGCTGTGACTCTGTGCCAGCAAATTACTCCAAAAAATATAAGCAAACAGACATTGCCTCTGACCTGTCAGAACCAGTTCACAATGCTGCACCAGCAATCAGCTAACAGAAAAATTAGGAGCTATTATTGTAAGATTATATATTTACCTTGTTAAAAATATTTGTATGCAAGCCACTTCTGCAGAAAAATTACCCTGAACATGCTTGAATGTAGTAAATGAAAGGGTTTGTTATTTTAATAACTGCTCAGGCTCTGCCATACTGCATTTTGGGAAAGAGGTTCAGTTTTTAAAGGTCTCTATTCTTGCACTTTTTTTTTGTTTTTGAAATAGGGCTCAGGGAAGCTTGTCCACACCAAACCCTGACCCTAAACTTGGGGAGCAGTGACCCAAATGCCCCCTAAGCATTAGCTGAAGGTGAGCACAAATCAGCACATATATATTCAAATTATTCTGATTCTGCAATTAGCCCCTTGCGCTCGTTCTGCACCCCGTGGGCTTCCCGTCATGCCAATCCAGAGCTGCATTTTCATCCCTGCTGTTCCTGGGGGCTGGCAGAAATCTGAGCAGTCTCCAGCACAAAATCCTGCACTACTCCAACCACTTGTCTATTTTGCTGGTGCTGGTGGATGTGGGGGGTGAAGTTTTTCTTTCCTGTTACATGAGGCAGGACCTGGACACCTGCAGAAGGTCAAGGTGGCCAAGGAGGGGTCTCCAAATGGCACCTGACAGACTCCCTGGGACACACAGTGCCCTTCCACAAGCCTGAGAATCTGCAGCTCAGCCTCTCTACTGCTCTTCTGTACCTGCACTGGCTCCTGGGACTGGGTTTTTGGGATGCCAAAAGCTAATTCCCAAAACTAGGCTCACAGGAGATACAGCCAGGACTGCCTGCTGCCTTCTTCCACTCCTCCCTCCGCTTCCCTTTGCTGCTGGAACTAAATAGGATTTTTACTTTAGCACCCACACCTGCAGCTGCTGAAAAGCCCTACTGGAAGCACTCCAGCAGCAAAAGACAGGCAGGTCTAAAAGGATCTTAAATCAGGGAAAGTTAATTTCCTCTCTGGATAGTAAGGAAGCTGCAAAGTTGAACACTGCTCATGTTTTCCAACTGCAGGGAAGAATCAAAGCAGCAATCACAGAAAGTTTTCCTGAACTTAAGAGCTTCTAGACCAGGGTTAAAAACGTACAAAATTGTGCTGGGGTCTGAATGAAACGAAAACCATGCCACTAAAAACCAAGCTAACTTCCAAGGACTAATTTTAGCTCCATCCGCTGAAGGAATTAATCTTAAATGCAGGCTGGGACAGGAAAAACAGAAAGAGCTGATGGAACAGCATGTATGGGACCTATTCATACTACCTGGTCATTTGAAGTTGTCTGAGAACAACAGAGCTGCCTGGATTAAAAGAGGTTCCAAGCACCAGGGTACAGTTTTTACAGCAACACAACATCCAGTTATTTGAATCATTCATTTGTGATTGCACCGGATTCAGAAGTCAATATGACTATTAAAGTGCTATATTTCAAGTGGAGGAGTGGACCCCAAAATACAGAATAAAATTAACTTCCCAAACCTCTCATGTAACAGTATATGTGACAGTAATCAAAGGAAATTAAAGTGCAAAATCCCACGTCTTTTTCTGTTAAAGACATTTCTCATTGAGGAGCTTGCTTCTTGCATATTAAATTCAATAAGCTTCTGCTGTGTGATTAAAAAAAACAGAGAGGAAGTTTATAACAGCTGTTTATGTAGTTAAGAGTCAATCGACTGAGGAAAGAAATCCACTGATCTATAGATCCTAGGGAAAAAAATGGTTGTGATTAAAACCTGAATAGGTAAAAAGACGAATAGTATATTTTCTACTGACACAAGAACTTTACCTCTTTTTTTTTTTTTTTTAAATTTTCTAATATGTTCCGGCTGAAGAGTCTGAGTTTCCCTGCTCGTAGCAACCACACAGAGGAACTCATGGCATAATCACAGAACATAAAAGCCAATAATGGGGATTCAATTAGTGGTTTTCAAAGGCAGAGGAATTTTTTCTGCCAAATATCAAATTGTTCCTGCAGATAAGGCACCCAGCGCGTGTCACAACTGCCGATCTAAATTTTTCATGTCCCCACGTCGAGACAATTTCTGTCATCAGCAAGGTCTGTTCTGTACACGGCAGAGAGCAAAGGCAGGAGGTGGGCTCAGCCTTACCTTCCACGTCGCCGCGTTGCGTCGGAAGTAGGCGAACATTCGCGTGAACCAGTTGTAGATTTCGTTTAGTGTTAGCTGTTTTTCAGGAGATTCCAGGATGGCCTTGTGGAGCAAAGCGATTGCAAGATCAGTTACCAGCACACCAGTACAAAACACGCTCACAGTTTTACTTTGCCAGATACGAAAAAAAAAAGGGAAGAAAGGAAGAATGAAAAAGAAGAGATTTGGAGCAAGAAATCGAAAGGAGGGTTTTCACAATATGAACTAAGATTAATGGCTGTATTTAACAGTTCAATGGCAAAATTCAAAATGGAATTATCTAATTGTTTTGAGTTTTTATTTCTGTTTCCTTACAGAAATATTAATTTATTAGTCATTCATAAAGCAGAATCAAAGAGAAATGCAAAACATTTCACTAGCTGATTAAAGCTCAGTAATTATTTAGAGCTCAGATTAATTCTAGGGATCAGAGATTACTGTAGCTTGTGATAATTGACTTGCCATCTTTAAACAGGCTCATTTTCACTGTTGTGTGAAATGAATTTCCTAATAATCACATCGTATTGTAATACTTAATCAAAAGCAATTATGTTATATATTGCAGTTTTAAAAACCCTTATAGTAAAGGTTTGAGCATTTGAGCATGCTTACATCCAAAGGTTTGAAAATCTATTTAATCCAGCACATATAGGGAGATATACTCTTTTCCCTAATCCAGACGCGTGTGTTTGGCTCAGCTTACCTGTCTAATTAAAGATGCATACGTGAATGGTGGTCTAACTTCTGCGTTCTTATAAAATTCTTGGTTCTGGGCAATATCTGCTAAATAAGAGCAGTTGTTCTGTTATCATCGCAGCCTGACGCCGCCGGGCCGCAGGCGGAGGCGGGGGCTGTGCCAGCAGAACCCCGTTACCTGAAGAGATGGGGACGTTGTACTTGTCCGAGTACCGCCTCCGGATGGGCCCGACGTTGTGCATGCTCGTGGTAGTGATGACCGACGGTCCCTGCGTGACGGGAGTGATGGGCGCAGTCGGGGTGGTGGGAGTATGAGGTAAACTCTGCGGAGACGCCTCGGACGCGGTCTTGGACAGCGTGACGCTCGATACCAGATTCAGCTGCGGGGGGAAGGACGAGGGGGTTGTTACAAACAGCATTTCTGGGTGGTTAAGGGCTGCAGAGGAAACCCTCGTACTGGAGTGTCCCTCAGCTACGAGCAGACACTGCAGCTTCAGCACAAAGTGCTGCTGTAACATCTCTGTTAAGAGCCAGTAAATGGAAATAGATAATAATTACATATATACATCTCCAAATAGGTTTAAAAAACAGAGCAACATAGCCTGCTGCCTAAAGAACAAATCATGAATTTTTATCTAAATCTTAATGGAAGATCTCGCACAGTACATGATCATTTTAATATTTTACTTCAAGTTTCATTGTTTCACAGTCTAAACCCCACACCTCTCTGATTTCCATGCTATCATTATGCATGGCTTCTAATCAGTCTTCCTGGATATTTCATTGAAGGCATCAGGCTTAAAATAAAAGACAAGACTTTCCTAGGGACATGCTAGGGAGAAACACAATCTCTCTCTTCAGCATTTCAGCTTTTCTTTTTTTTCCTCTCTGTTCATCCATTTTAAAAGCAAAGCCCAGAGTAGGTTAACACTGGAATAATTTAATTAATCACAGTGCATGAAATACTGTGAGCATTCAGCCCAGCACAAGTGGCACCGCTCTGTTTTTCCCTCCTAGGATGGAAGGCATTGGTGTTACCTGCACGAAGCCTGGCCCCACTGGTGTGGCAGCGTGCCACAGCAGGCTGTAAAACACACCTGCCTCCAGGATTGGGTATCAAACCCAGCTCCAACCCGACTGTTTTCGATGCACAACCTATTTATATAACCAGCATCCACATTCCTCCCCAACCCCTTCTTTCTGCCCTACAACATCCTTTGAAAGATGACGCCCCATCCCAATAGGTTGCTGCTGCTGAAGTATTTTAAACAAACACTCCAATCCCTTAAATACAACATCACAGAAGACGACCAAGAAAAGGGCTCTTTTTGACTACTTCCACATTTCCTTCCCTTAGGCAGTTTCACGAATAATACTGGTGAAATCCTGACCCCACTGAAGTCAGTAGCAAAATTCCTACTGAATTTAACAGGGCCAGAATTTTACAACTTTTGTTCATGATTAAAATTCCTTCTTTGCTAGACATTAAACCTTCTGAGATGAAGGCAAGGCACACGACGCAACTATGCCCCCAAAATCTCATGTTTATCCATAAGGCACTGTATTAATTTTCCTTGTATGAAAGTAACCAGATAAGAAAACTCCTATTAGCATTCCTCATATGAGTTAATAGCCACAAATAATTTTCTTTTAAAAAATAATAGGATTTATCCCAAACAAAGGTAGTGGAAAATAAAGAGCTGTAGTATTACAGAGAGGATACCAACACAAAAAGCCCATCGCCCACAGAAAGGGCTCAGCTGAAGGAAGATAAATTGTGATTGCTTGTCCTTCCTGACAGTGAGAAGGAGCTGAGGGAAACCCTAGCCACAAACTCCTGGCACAGCCCTGATGCTGCTGCTCCAAGGGAAGAAGGTGGTGAGCAGCAGACCTGCAAACACACACCTCTCCCTGCAGAGGCTTACAAATTCCCTTGCCCTCCAGTGGGAAATATTTAACACTTTGTGGTACAGCCAGGGAGTGTGAACACAGAGAGGGATGGTGAAGGTGGTGAAATGCAGGTATTGATCCCTGCTCCAGCATGAACCACCACCTGCAGTCTGGAGTTTTAAATACCCCTGGGGCCATGCACTGCCACCATGTGCCACCCAGTCAGCTCGTTGACTGGCCTGATTTAAGGACACTGATTGGGGACATATATATATAGTAATGTCTCCCTGTTATCCATCTATCCATCTATTACATATGATAAAAGGACCAGTGATGATAATAATAGTGCAACTGACAGGTCTCACCATGAAATTAAATCTACTGTATTTTATCTCAGTTTCTAAATGGACATTTTAACAGTCCAATAACTGCGAGCAAATCTGCATCAATTTTAAGTGCCCTTCTCAGTGCAGGCTCGGCAGCCGGGCCCTCCCGTTGGAAAGATCACTGCTCCTGCTTCATCATTACGGCTCCCAGCTACTCCATTTCAAAAGAGCCCCCTTCCTTTTTCAGCATGTAAAAACTTAACATTTAATCTGTTTCTACTAGGGAAGCTTGAGGAAGGATCCACAAAGGTCAGCATTCCCTGCTTAAAGAATCTGAATCGAGTTAAATTTCTTTAGGCTTTACAGCATAGGTAGTGATGAGGAATAAACACAGAAGAGGACGAGCAAAGGGGGGGGCTTTAACAGGCTTGACAAATGACACTGTGATTCACACCCACTGCTGGGCTGCCACTAATAAGCTACAGAGGAAGCAGCCAATCTCAGCTAATTACCAGATAAAATTGTATTGTAAGGACTCTAATTAGGAGATGCTTATGGAGGTGATCTAATGATTAAACGCTGCATCCAAGTGACCCCACCATCAATGTGCAGTGGTGCAAGATGTCACCGGAATATTTTGTAGAAACAGTAATTTTATTTCAAGGAGGGGAGGCAGTAATATTTGTAATAATGGCTATGAGGTAAACTAATTAAAAGACAGTTCCTAAAGGAAGACTGTGGCTTTGAGCAGCTGTGGCCGTTCCAAAACAAAGTGCCAAATCTCAACAGAGGAGCTGCAGTCAAGTGGAAAATTTCTGCCTGACCTCTGCTCTCGCTATTAATTTGCAGGAAACCTAATGACACATATACATATTCCCACAAAATTGTTCTAATTGCTAATTTGCCAAAGGAGCCCAGTTTCCAAATTAAACATGACTGCAGTCTGTGAGGAAAGAGAGAACAAAAAGCTGGAACGCAGCGAGTCTGCCGCGTTTCACCTCCGACGACCATTTGTGAGCCTGAACCAACAAGTTAATGAAACACGACCTTGTCCATCGCTAGCGAAGTTTTTCCGTTTTCCGTGTTTTATTTGATGACACTCTCCTCTTCCAGCTGGGTTCCCCAAACCCGAGCCAGGGTGAGGGAGGAGAGGGCTGCACTCCCTCCACAGCCTTTCGCTGCCGCTTCCTTTGTTGCGTCGATAGCGCCAAGGCTGAAAAATCGGTTGTGAATTAGAGCAGAATAACAAATTATGAATGGTGTTGGTTTTGTTGCCATCTTGAATTATTAATCTGAATGGTAAACTATTAAATCTTAATATTGGCGTCAATTAGAAACGTGGAAGCGGCTGTGGATGACTGTGCAGGGCAAAGATCAGGGAGGGACTGGGCTGGGAGGGTTTCTTTTCCTGATGGAAACTCTACATGGTTTCTGCCTGTTTGCATTTGCTATTTAAAAACAAGTTACTATGATTAGAAAAGTTGCTCGCATTGGTATTTTGTACACAGGCTGTTTCCCACATACCGTAATTTTTGGATGAGTATCACTGCTGGCAGAGGGGAGGGAACCCAAGCCACAGAGTGAGCACTTCAACAAGCAAGAACTCTTGCACTGCAGCAATATGGGCACTCAGAGTTCACCCCTGCACCAAGGAGTTAAAATGTTTTTGTAATGTTTGTCCTGGGAATGGGGGAAGGATTTCCTCCAGCCTTTAAAAAACAACCAAACCCAAAAATAATAATTAAAAAAAAAAAAAAAAAAAACCAACAAAAAAACCTAACAGAAAACACACCAAATCTCACAACAGTTGTTAAGTCCTAAAATTCTGCAAATTCAATCACTGAACTTTTTTGACTGTTTTGTTCAGTTTTGGTTTTCTAGAATATTTCCTCACACTGATTTGACTTGGTCATTCATAACTGCCATAACTGTTTCAGCACTCAATATCCTTCTGAGGACTTTATTATTAACCTTCCCTTTCAAGAAATAGTCATGTCTCCCTATTAAAGGTGAAAACAGAGTAATTTGCTTTTTTTCTTTAGATATAAACAAGGCAGAGGTAACCCATGCTATTACCCAGTTTAAAAAACCAGCTTTCCAGTTAGTGGTTCTCCTACTAGATCTAAGTCTGATTTCATTTTGTGTAAACATTTTACATGACAATAGTGGCTGCACATGAAATAGCACTGAAACTCTTCTAAAAAAGGGGGAAAAAAGTTTCTAAGGGTCACAGTGAGGCCATACCCAGTGACTCCCCTGCAATGGGTGCTGCTGCTCTGGGCCCAGCTGGGGCTGGGGACTTATTTGCACTGAACTCCTGGGACTGAAATACTTTGGAGAAGAAACTCCTTCTCTTGACATTGAGGGTGAGAGAGAGAAAAGTGAGTACTGGGCCTAAAACTTTGTTCATTGCTGTCTCTTCCTCTCCCTGTTTCAGCCTGGACACATCAGTGTATTGGATGCAGAGCCTGGCAGGCAGCAATCACTTAGCAGGTGTTGTTATTGGCAGAAATACTAAGGAAACTGAAGCTGAGGAGTGAGACTTAATGAAAACCAGTATATAAAAACAGCTTTTGTTGTGCTTGAGAATCTCTCTTTATTGCTGCATATCGTTATTTTTTCAAACTATAAAGTATGGCTACAGCAGCTAAAATGCTCAGTCATTACCTCAACAGTTAAAAGACTTTTTTTTTTACTGCTTTGTTATTACAGTTGCTAAAAACAGTATTTCAAAACAATCATAACTGCTATGGTTATGGTAAAAAAAATACATTAAAGAAGGGATATCTAACAGTGCATCTTATTTAAAGTGCCAGAAGGGCTTTTAAAAGTTTTCTGCCTATTTTTAAAAGATAGCTACAGCACCTAGTATGAAGAATTACTTGTTGGTTGATGCTTTTTCCTTCTCCTTCCCTTCCTATGAACTTCAACACAAGTTAATCCTCCCAGAAGAAAGCACATTTCCATTTGAAGCTATTATGCTGATGGCTAACACCGATGACAACAGCGTGTCGGGGGGGTACCTTAATAGCAAAACCAGGATGACAGTTCTTGAGAAATCGCTGTTCCGGCTTTTGTGTTGTGGTTTTGTTTTTCCACCTTGAAAAAAAGTTCACCTTACCAAAACACGTCACAGCTTATTCTGTCTCATGGCCTTGTTCTCACTTTACTCAGGCCCCTCAGTCTCACTGAAACAACACGTGCAGCACGGATGGGACAGCGCTGCCTGCTCCATGTGCTGAGCTCTGAGATTTCCGCTTTCTTTTGAACTGCTGCTGTTGAGCATTTCCATTATAAAGCTGGGTGTTTTTAAAGGGGATCCTGAGCACTGCCCCAGTTCCTGGGATGTTCCCCTGCACCCCAGACCCCCTCCTGGCTGCCCAGCAGTCCCTGGGGAGCAGCACCAGACACCGACAGCACCTCCCTGCCCACGGAGTCTGACAATGATTTGGGCCACCACCACTACGCTACACAGGAATGTGCTTAAATCTCATCGACTTTAGTAGGACTAGAGAGCTTTACTGAGCAGATTTCTTGGTGGGCTGAAATACAGGGGCCACTCCACCACTCCTGCCAAGCTCAAAATTACTGCAAAGAGCTAAAGACACCCAAAGCTGGGGATGGGATGGAAGGACATGGATAAATCAGACAAGCAACCCTTCCCCAGAGCTGGGTGAGTTTTGAATTGATGCACAACTCTCAAGAACTTGGCTGTGGTCCAACTGGTCCAGACTGGTCCAACACCACACACTCAACTACTGTCTGAAGCCCAGAAGGCAAAGATGGCACAAGTGGTCAGTGTGGATTGCAAATGGCACATAGTTAACACAGATGCTCATGTACCCTCTTACCTGCCCGTAACAAAATAGTTTAAAACAAGTATCAAGATCCTTTAAGCAGAATAAAAACATTTTCTCAGTCATGAAAAGGCTGTAATTTTAAATCCAAACTCATGGCTATGTTTGGATTTGTAGACGCTTTTTTCCTTTAAAATCACAGAAGTACTGTAATATATTAGTTCTAACACACACCTTGCATTAGTTACGTTGGCAGAAGAAAAAAATTAATTACTGGATGTAAAGACTACTTTGCAGTGCAATAATGGTCATCAGATCTTTTTACCAAAGTCCTATCCCACTGAGTTGAAAGGACGAGGGTCTAGCAGAGTCTATGCAATGTCTGTGTATTTTTTTCACTAGGAAAGCACAATTTATGCAAAACACTATACTTCTACATTTTATAATTAATTTTCAAATGCTTCACCTATACATATTTTAATAATTTCTGATTTATCAGATGGTATCTGTAATAAATTTTCCTATATTTCAATAAATGAAAAGAAGGCAGTTTCAATCCAACAACAGAGTGCCACACAATATAGGCCTGTCAGGCACCAATTTTTACTTCTAACATGTAAGTTAAAGGATAAGGAATTTATAATGCTGCCTGTGAACGAAACCACTTTTCATACACAAATGTGATCTTTTTTTTTCCAAAGGGTAATACAACAGTACATTTACATAAACTAATCCAAACAATCTATGTATTTGACAATGGCAAACCTCACACAGACTGCCTATTGTTGGTTTACATCTTGGAGTTCTTTATGTTGGCTTGTAACACTGCTCTAGCTGTCAAAGGTTTGACTTGGACTCTAAATAAATGGTTATAGAAGTGCTGTGCAGCGATATTGGACTTCTTTGCAAAAGAAAACCTGCTGTGTATGAATTCAAAAGCTATTAATTTTTCAGTCAAAAATATTCATGCCTATTTCTTTTAATAAAGAAACACTGTGCTGAGCAACTGAGAGATAATGTTGACTAGTGGTACAGAATTTTCAATAGAGCAGTTAAAAATAAATTTAGTAGGAGGTCCCCAACAAAGCTATAATTTTCCAGAATGTAAAACATTTTTAATACTAATCAAGACAACCCTTTTCCCCCTGCGTTCACGGGTTTTTCTCCTGTGCTTTTCCCTGTTTATTAGCTGTTAACACTAATCTTCATGGCGACACCCTGGTATCTCTGTAGCCTACGAGACCCTCCAGAGCTCCCTGCCCTCGGCGGCCCGGCATCGATCACCAGCAGCCCTGCCAAACACCGCTCCCCTTCTGATGATTTCCTCCCTTCAGTTTGTAATCCTTCCTCCTGAGGGGCACTGCTGTTATGAAAGGCCTCAAGGCAGAGTGCTTTGAGACTCCCAGATTATTCCGCTGTTTTAATTTTTAATCCAGTAAGAGCTATAGAAACCAAACCTCCTCCCCGTTCTGTTGGGTCTACACACTTTGCCAACAATGCGCTGAAGCATTTGCATTCGGGCTGCGATGGATGTGAGGAAATAGAAGAATGCTATTTTTATAGACACTGACACTAGTTTCTACTCTAGAGGGCTGGTGTCCACCATACCAAGCAATTTTAGGCATCTCAACAGCTTAAATGGAAGGGTTTGTACCTACCACTCAACTCTCTCCAAAAAGGCAAGGAAGTTTCCTGTTGACTATGACATCTGCTCCACTGTTACTCAATAGCCTGCAATTTTCTATCTAGTAGCCTCCCTATGCACTTCTGCAGCCATTTATTTCCAACTACATGGAAACTGAGAAATCCTTTTCTAGTAAAAATGTGTGCGCGAAGTGTTTAATGATTTTATGTTCTCTATCTCTGTAATGTGTTCTGTTTCAGACATTAATTTTGTCTACCAACTGCATCTTGGCAGGCTACCATATTTGCTGGGTTAATAGTCTGACTCCTTTTTATTTCTATCACCATAAATCACACATATATGGGTGTGTGTTTGCTTTATTTATAGAAAAAAAATCAGTCAAAACAGATAAACCAATACTTTGTCATTATGCTGCATCATTGCATATTGATTAAAATTGCTGGTACTAACTATAGATTGTCAACGCTCAATTAATTTTCACACAATGACTCAAAGCAAAATCAAATAAAGCCAGTGTACCTTTAAATCTTACAAATCTTAAAATCAAGAAGCAAAGCACTCTCTCCATTTTGAATAATCATTGGAAGCTCCCAGAACACTTTCAGCATTAAGAGACTGATAGAAAACAACAGCTGAAGAAGAGTCATTTCAGTCAGGGAAGAAGATGGGGATTTTCTCGGGTTTGAGGGTAACCAGGAGTTTTCTTGGGCTGCAAAGCCACTTGTTTCCCCTACTCCCCCTTCAAAGACCAATCTGGGGTAGAGGAGGTTTCCCTTCTCAGTTTCAACAGTATAAAACCTGATACCGGGTAACCGTGATTATCATCAGAACGTGCAGTTAGAGTCACTTCTACAGTAAATGTCTGTCAGACTGGGAGAAAGCAAAATAAATATACTACATATAATTTAATTACAACTCCTTCCTAACACTTCCTAAGATTTCATCCAAGTCAGACTGATGCAAAGTGACTAACATGAGGCCAGAAAAAGGCCCAATGCATCAGCTTTGGAACCAAACTGGACTCTGAAATTCCCTGAAGAGAGAGGGATGACAAAATCCAGCTTCACTTCCCATCTCCTCCCCACACCCGGCTCTGAAATGGGCCAGGCTCCACAGGGTGGGCTCCAGTGGGGAACAGGAAAGAGAGGTTTGTTGTGAGGTTTGGTTTTTGCTTTCAGCACAGCTCAGTACTTACGGGCTGAGGGGTGGCTTTTGGTTCAGTTGACTTCACATGCAGGTGTGTCATCATGGCTTGCAGGCGCTCTTTATCTTTTGCAAGCTGGAAGGGGAGAGAAAGAAAAAAATATCCTCTGTTAGTCGTACAAATAAAACCCAGCCTCTGCTTATTCCTAATTAAACAGCTGGCACCGAGGCATGAGACAGAAGAGTTTTATTGCTGAGTAGTTTGGAAATTGTATATGGGCTATTCGTGAGGTAAAGCCAATGTGTGGTGCTGGGTGTCACCATTTCCCAAAGCAAAATGCATTAGCCCTCAAGTGAGAAGAGCTAGACCTGCTGGCACCAAGAGCTTCACTCCAGCCTTGACAGCTAAAAGACAACAGTGAATCATGTTTATTAACCAGCCCCACTCCAGCTCGGGAGGCTCAGCACAAGGAGAGCAAGGCAGCGGGTCTAGGATGCGTTTCCTTCTCTCAGAGCACAGAACAAGTGGCACAGATGGGCTGTGGCTTTACGTCAACCACAGGCATTGTGGCACATGCAACGAGCACAGCTGGGGTGGTTAACCACATGAGGCACCTCCACAGGGCTCTGCAGGCAGCCTTGGGTCCAAAAGCACCTTGATTTGACTTGAGAAGGTGGCAGAGTCCTCAGTGGGAAGCAGGGCTGGGCACCTAAGCAGGGCCCCCCTGAGCATGGGGCAGGACCTGCTGTGGGAGCTGCCAGCATCCCTCTGGCTGAGGGCAGTGGGGTGGGAAAGGCTGAAAGCAGCAGTAATCACCCCAAACCACTCATCCCTGAGCACCCAATGCCACAGGACTCGTGTTGTCATCCTGTCACATCAGCCACTTCAGGCCCAAGAGTTGGGGTAAAGCCCCTGATCTCAATGTCTCTTGTATTTTATGGCTGAGACCCACACAGCTGGAATCTCTAGATCACGGGTATGCATCCATAGCCTGGTCAGCTTCCCAAAGAACTTCAATGCCCTGGACAGACACTAAATTTCAATATTTTTGGAAACAAAGAATTTTTCTTCAATGTGTGAATGGGACTTTTTTCCAGCTGCTCTTCAAAAAAAAAAATTACAGTGGAAAGATATTAAGAATACTAATGAAGAAGGGGTGTTGTTAATCTGCATGCTGAACATAAAGGTTGCTGCTTCCAAGATGACCTGAATCAGGTTCTTACAAATGTCAGTTTTTGCAGAGCTTAGTTTTGGCTTTAGACAAGCCAGATTCCTGGTGCCAAAAGGAGAACTGTGCTCACATTCCAGCAAAACTTAAAACAACCTGCCCACCTTATCAACATCATCTGTTTGTAGCAGTAAAGTGGGGCTAAGTGTATATAAAAGGAGAGCTGATCATAAATCTCCACTCACAGCCTTATGGCCAAGGTTGTCCTGCTCTTTGCAAGGCGAGGGGTTTGAGACTGTGCCATGATGGGATAAAACTTGGCACTGAAGTTTCCAAGACAGGAATGAAATAAAGGGGAAAATGGTGTCACTACACTTTTAAAATGGCTCCTCTTGTTTTGGTCAAAAACCTCAATGGCGAGAGAGAAAACCTGACACCTACGGCAGATCTCCTGCAATCTCATCCTGATCTGAGCTGGACACTTCACAGGAGAGCTGAGGGCAGCGACAGGCTCTTATCTCAGTGCTACAGCAGGAACTTCTCCCTCTGAGAGTCCTCTGAGAACCTCTCCAGAGAAAGGAGAGGGCTCACCCTCAGCTGCTGTGCTTCATACAAAACAAATTAAGCCAAGAAATAGCTGTGCTCTCGGCGCAGCTCTGTTGTGCAATCCCTCATTCCTAGCAGTCTCCGGGCACACACGGGCTGCTTGGCGGGGTCATCTGTGCATTAAATTTTGGTCTGCAGGCTACTGCAGAAGAAACAACATCTCGTAGCCAAAATAAATAGAAGGCAGGCACCTGAGAGCTTCCTGCCAGCCCCGGCGCGGCGGCAGGAGGGGATGGCACCCGGGCAGCACAGGGCACACCCTGCCGTGCCTCCTCCCCCCCACGGCGAGGGAGAGGGAAAAGGGAGAGGGAAAGGGAGAGGGGCACCTCCCTCCCACTGCCAGGTCCTTGTTTGTAGTCTTTCCACTCATCGTCTCAGCAATGCTTTTAACGCCGAATCTGGTGGATGGAGGTTATTAAAGATCCTCTCGACATTTCAGGCAGACACACGCTAGCATTTTGTCATAGTCTAGGAATTCAAACACTCACCCAGTTAGGCAGGAGTTTAAATTATGAAAAATAGAGGTCTCTCGGTTTCAAAGCGCTGAAGAGAAGTAAAAAAATCTGAAGAATTTCTTTAAACTGTTTTTCCCTTAGGTCAGGAAGCAGTAGTGATTTAAAGCTAGAGTGTCAATAGTAGCCCCTCTGGTCAGTGGGGTCAAACAAAAGAAGCCATGGGGGATTGCTCAGCCACTGGTGGAAGCAAATTCTCACTGGTGGCAATGACTGGAGTGTAGATGGTCCAGAAAGGGGAATTAATAGTCAAGAGGGAGGAAAATGCTCTTGATGTACTGATAATGTTGTTGGGCAAGGACAGTTCTGACATGGAGGTAAGAATCTGCTCTGTACATGGCCCTGAGGAACACAACACAGTCCCATCTGAAGCTTCCTTCTTTCTTCCTATACCCATTTGGAAAGCTCTGCATGGTGGGAGTTTTCAGACAGCCATGGTGGGAGTTTACAGACAGTTCTCCATGATAAACCTCATTTTGTGAGACTTCCTTCACCTCTGGATGTACAATGTGAGTGCCTAACTATGGTTCCACCAAAAATACATCCAGAGGAAGGTACAAATCTTGCAAATGTGGACACCAAGACACATAGCTTGCCCTGGAGAGGTTAAATCCTAAAACCAGTAGGAAAGGCAGGAGAGAGAAGCACAGAAAGCAGAGGCCACAAGTGGCTTCAGACAAGGCAGTGACCAGGGAGCAAGAGGAAAGGCATTAGAAACACGGGTGATGAAGAAATTGTACAGGAGGAAAACCAGACAAAAAAAAAAGAAGGCAAGAATCAGGAACGGGAAAATGAAAACCCAGTGGGGGCATTCAACAGGAATAGGAGAGCACTTCAGCAGCAGGATTTTGGACAGACCAAGGACAAAGGAGAAGGAAGCCACTCACAGGCAGCGCAAGAGGCAGCCAAAACACAGCCCTCCCATTCTGTGCCTGTGCACTAGAAAGGTTTAGAATCCACTTTTCAAGAGTGTCAATGGATGCTGCAGGAAAACAGACCCAAGCAGCGTTTTCACTGCACTGAAAATGGGCAGCTGCCTTTGTTTTCTTCCATTAGGAGACACTTCTCTAGACTCATCACAGCCCTGTTGCTATCCTGAAATGTTTTCCCACTCGAAGGTAGCAAAATGGATATCCTATTCCAGCTAACAGCTAGCTAAGGACAGGGGTATGTTCCTGTGTTTGTGTTTTACTCAGCAGCACAATCCTCACTATTTATAATGGCAAATAATGATCTTGTCAAGATGGTTTAAACAAAGCAAAATGTGAGAAGACTTCTACCTTGCTTGTGATTTTTGAAGTATGTTTGCGATAGAAATGCTAAGACCAAACGTCAAGACTTCTGCTAAGGACCATTTGCAATCAAACACAAAAAAGATTTGACCTGTTTCTTTCCAAAATGTTGATTAAAATATACTTTAGAATAAGATTGTTCACTTTACTCTAACGCTGATAAAACTATAACGAGTAAAATAACAGCATAATCAACAACAACAAAAGGATAGCCTTTGGGGCCATCACACTCAAAACCTCAAGTATATTCCTCAGGTGAAATGAATTTGTTTTGATGGAGCTGTACATGCATTAGATGGTGGGAAATGTAGATCTTGCCCTGGTGCTGGACCCTGAAGCTGGTAATTCCCAGCTGCACTGCAAGGCAAAGCTGCTCACCAGTGCTGCTGATCAGGGGCAAAGGCTGTGGGTCCCTTTTCTATCTAAATCACACAACTCAGTCTGCAGAGGGGCTGTCATCACTCTGCTGGTAACTGCTCCGCAGCCTGAGGTCAGCTCAGTGCTCCTCAGACCATGGCACTGGGCACCCCACTGCTAGGCACCACATTCCTGTCCTGTTATGGTTCTGTGCAAAAACAGGCCACAGCCAGGCAAAATACGGACTGGAGGGCAAATCCTTCCACATGATTAAGGGCTTTTCTGAACTATCAGAGGAGTGATACAGGATGAAAGGAGAGGAGAAGAGGGAAGCTGCAGGTAAATTTCAGAATCTGGATCACCCTCCTCCTGCACCTGTCCTTGCTGGCCAATGCAGAGATGGCCTTGCTCTGTTATCAACACTCCTGCCTAATTTAGGCCTCCAGTTCATCCTACCTACCCTGCTTATATGCCTGTTAAATCCAGAACTTTCTGGCCTCACACCACTTTGAAATTATGGTCTTGTCTTGTGGACCTTATGCTGCCTTCCCTTGCAATGACTCTGAGCACTGGCAGCACTAAATGGGTGTGAAGCTGTAACTGTAACTCATTTAGAGCAATTAGCAGAATGCCCTGCTGATAAACCTTTCAACAATATTGGCATGGGCTTAGGGAGAGGTGGGAACCAAGCCTCTGTCCTGTTCCTGTCCAACACAGGGCATCCTCCTGTAGTTCCATTCCCAGGGAGTGTGGGAGAGAAGGATTAATGCTTTTCAAGCTGACTGTAACTGAAGAATCTAGATTTACCTTCAGCCTCAATATTACTGCACCTTGGTGAAAGATTATCTCATTTCTCAGTTTACCAGGAAGACTGTAGATTTTTATTTTTCTTTTCCTAATTCCCAAGAAACTTGTTAAAATAACAGACCATTTCTCATAACATTTTCTGCAAGACTCTGATATTTTATGACTGGTAGTTTGATTTTTATAAAACTTGTATTAAAATAGTTTATATTGCTTCAGTTAATAGTGAAAGAGTGTCATGACCAGCGTGTTCCTGAAAGTAAAATTTAGGAAATATCTATGAAAGAAAAAGGGTAATTTGTAAGATAAGAAGATAAAAAGCATTTTTTTAAAAATGCTTATCTTGAAAAGTAACAACAAGAAGTTTAAGTGTGGTTTTGCTGATTTTTCTCTCCAACTATTTGAAGCTATAAATGACTTAACTCAGTAAAATTCCAAATGTAATTATCTTCTGTACTTAGCCCAAGGCTTTCCATATATCTCTACACTGCTGTCTTGCATACAAAATAGGTTTTTCAATAGCTGGTAACTATATAATGTACAACATTGTTTTAATTTCCCCTTCTTTGCTAACCTCTTGCCTACACACAGACACACTGTCACAGCCGCCCAGCTGAGCAGCAAGGTGCAGGGAGACAGAAAGGACTCAGAAGCATTTGGAAAGGCAATTACACAAACAGCTCATACCTTTGCATCACAATCAATATATTCCAATTTACCCCCTTTTGGCAGTTTGCAAAAAAATATTATTTTCTACAAACGGCAAAAAAAATAGTAGTAGTAATAATAATAATAATAATAATAATTAATAATAGTAATAATAATAGAACAACATGGAGAGTATTAGTACATGAAAGACCACCAAACAAGCCAGGTCATGCAGCGTTTGGAAATAAACATCAACCATTTCCCCCGTGTAGCAACAACTCCAAATGAAGGGGACCACACTCCCCTCGCCCCCCTCCAGCCCCCCAGGTGGGTATAGAAGCATTAGATACAAACTGATGGCTTTCCAATCAGTCAGCCTGGGTAAGTTTCCTATTTCTTTGCAAGTTATGGTTTAGGAAAGAGGAAATGAAGCTGCAGTTCCTTTTGATGGTTTTTAAAACTACTACAAGAAGGTTTTGAAAGCTGGTTTTCAATCACAGGGGGAAAAGCAGAACTCATTTTTTATTGCTGTCAAGAATTGGATTTGATTAATACTGAGGTAATATTAAAATAAATTTTATTTTACCTGTAGCTCTAACTGCTGTACAACCTGCATTTGTACTCTACATTGGGCTGTACTTCTATCATCCAGCGCATGCTCACTGTTGAGATGTCTGTAACAATACACAGAAAATCATTAAGTGAAATGGATAAACAAAAAGGAAAAAGTAGTTACCAGGATGAATAAGCAATCTGAATGTTATCCAGCACGTTTTCATCAGTATCGAGATTTTAAAGATAATTTTTCAATTTTTTTTCCTCTGTCCTGCTTTGGCTTGTGTTTCTTCCCATCACACATTGTACCTCATATTATATTATATCCACAATTTTTCAGCAAAAGGCTCACTTATACATAAAAGAAATTTTGCAGAACAGTTGTTTTTTCCTCTATTAGGCACATG
>NW_026535807.1:4025000-4162500 GCF_028551555.1 Melozone crissalis | reverse complement strand
AAGTTACAATATTGAAGTAAATAAAAATATTAGAATAAATAATGACTTAATGACATTTGTTAATGACTGTTAATACATACATGATAAAATACATAATAAGAATTAAAATAATAGGTAAAATAACAATTAAGATAATGGGAAAAATAATAAAAATTAAAATAATTTTTTAAAAATAAATTTAAAATAATGAAATAGGAATTCAGGGGGTTATTTGGAGCTGGCCTGCTGCTCGGCTGCCCGGAGGGGCAGGAACGGGGCCGTGTCGCGGCTGCCGCTGCTCCCGGGGATGCTCCCGGTGCCTCTCCCGCTCCAGCAGCATTCCCGGGAGCACTAGAGGGCACTGTGGGATTTGGGCCACCCCGGCCTCCGCCGCCGCGGGGGTCCCGAGCCCCAGCCCGGCCCGGAGGAGGCTCGGGGGCTGTGGAAGCGGCGGGAGCGGGCCCCGGACCGGGCCCGTCCTCAGGCCGGCCGGGCTCGGCACCGGCGGCTGCCGGCGGGCGCGGCCGGGTCCCCCCGCACGGGACGGGGCCGCGATCCCGCAGCTTCCTCCTGGCCGGGGGGGTCCCGCCGGCCCTACAGAGACCCGAAACACCCACCCGGAGCCCGGCCTCTCCCTGCCCTCGCTGCCTGTGCGATTAAACAGTCCGCGCCGTGCGGATGATTTCAGTGCACAACGCTCTGCCATGCAAAACGAGCGCAATTAATGCCTTTGAAACAATTTATGATTTCCGGCCTACTTCAACATGTATTAGCATATACCTGGTTTCTTTAATATACACTTTGTTTTTCCAAAACCACAAACATAGTTGCTGGAATTTCATGTGGAAGTGCTTAAGGGGTTGAAAGTTAACACCTTTGTGAGCCGAGCAGTCTCACAGTTGCTGCTAAACAAAAGCCTCTTTGTAGAAGCTTTCTCGAAATGTTTTCTTAACATGTTCCAAGTAGTTTTAGGCAGGCAACTAAAGTAAACAAGATGTTACCATGATAAAAACACTTGTGAAAACATTACAGAGTGCACTTAGTAGTTTCTTTCACATAAACTCCCCTTCGTTTCATCAAAGTTAAATGCACATGAAGCAGATTACCAGCATCACTGCAAAACGGGACTGCCACATCTCTCCAAAGGTCTATGTCCTTTCTTTTAAAGAATATATTTGATTTAAAAATGCTACAGCCAGGATTAAGCACGTCTAAGCCACAATCAAATTATAGGGGGAAAAAAAAACAAAGGGAGGGGTGAGGAATAATAAAACCCTATTCAATCTTCTGAATTTTTTGCCCTGCCTACCCTGCTGAATAAACCACCCTCCCCCTCCAGCCGGGATTTCCTGAACAACTTGCTGCATAAGGGGTATATATTCCTATCTTCCACGGTCTTTAAACACATGCAAATGAAATCAAGGATATAGTCAATTTTGCAGGAAAGTCGCTCTGTGCTACTAATTGCTCCTTTCCCGCCTGCGAGAGGGCCCTGGTTAACAGGCCAGACACGTGTGCACCCTCAGCCCTCACCTTGCTCCCTGCAGCCTGGCAGAGGCCACAGGGTCACCGCCCTGAGACTGGACTTGTTTTTGTTTTTAGGCTCAGGGAGCCTTCTGGAGCATGCAGGGTGCTGCAGTTTCATTAGGCAGAGCAGCAGCCCCTGCTGCTATCAGTTAGCTCTAACTGATACCGCATCACATGATAACCAATGGCTGATGGATTCAAAACAGAAACACGACACAACGACTTGCTAAAACTGCAACTTATTTCAAAAAGAAACGGGGAAATAAATGCATACAATAGCCCGTGTATCTGCTGGTTCTGATAAGCATCCTCCTGTTGGCTGTGAGTGAAAGACAACTAGGATCGTTATTTGTACAGTATTTATCTTTGAAATCAAGGGCCCTGTGGTGTATCTCACCTTGGGAACAAACACTACAGAATGATCACAGAAGAGTGTCAAATCTCTGGTTTTGATTTACCAACAGTTATGATATTTCTTCCTCAGGAGGAAAAGAAATGAACCATGTTTTAGACCTGCAAGTCCTTTTTTCTCCCTTAACGGAAGCATCATTTTATTGGCATACAGGGCCTTCATTCCACATACAACTTCTCTTTGCCTTTTCACAAGGTAAGTGAAATTAAGCAATACTCGATACACAGGCTATATTTCACTTGGTAAACAAGAGCTTTTCCCTTAAGGGGGCCATCAAAAGAGTGTCACAGATTACACAAGTATCAGAAAGAAACTTCAACCATCTACCTGTTATCTTTTCATTGAGTAATGAATTCTGATAAATGGCAACATAATTTTAAGGACAGATGCTCCACAGGAGACATGGAAGGCTACAGTATTTTATGAAGCAACACTCACTTCTTAACAGTGTCAATACACTGCTCAGGGACATTTCTGCATTTGTTCTGGGTTAAATATCACTCTGAACAGTAAGACTTTGGACACTGCAGCATTTCGATGAGAAAATTTAGGTGATACGTTTAGAAAGCTCACACAAAATATTTCTGTTGAAAGCTTTCAATGGAGACAAAAGCTGACAGTGAAAAAACTAGAACTGATGGAGCAGCTTCAAGTCCAACCTGGTGACTTTAAGCTGCTCCAGCTGGTGACAGTTTGCAGGTTATTCCTAATTACTGACTGCTGCAAGTCATCCCCTCCAGGTGAACTGGTGGACTGGATCTATGTACTGAAACACCTCCAAAATGCCATATAAAAAACAGCCCTGCCTCTACCCATGCTTGTGATTAAGAGCTGTGTTTTCTATGCATGGCCACCTCAAGCAGACCACTCAAGATTCCTATGGAATCATCTGAAAGCAGCTGCTCTCACCTAGAACACAGGACTAGCACAGGAAGCAAAGGTGACACAATCTGACCATATGTGACCACACACTTTATTCCGCTATCTAAGGCTACCACAGCACCTTTCCCTTGCACTTACAGCAGTAAATTGAGAATTGTTTTAAAGGTCTAAATGCTATAGTATGGCATATGAATATGAATGAGCTGGCAAGTATGGCGAGATTAGCATTTATTTCACTTAAGTGAACAACAGGATGAATTACAAGGAATGAGGCCACCCTTCATGGAAATTTATGACTAGCACCTTCTTATTTTGTAATCCTCTTGTAATGAGAACCTTCTCATTACTGTACCATTCCCCACTTGTAATATATGTTTATAGTAGGACCAGCGCCGCTCCTAAGAACTCAGGAGGGTTTTGCCAGTGAAACCACAACTGGTCCATTCTGTTCTGAGAGCAAAACCCTATCTGTATCATCTAACATCACCCAACAAACATCCTCTGCTTGCTTTTGCCCTTCCCTCCCTCACATTAAAATCCAGGGAACCGCCCCAGAAACAGCAGGTACAGCTAAACCTTATGGGAGTAAGTCTACTTATTCATCCTGAAGAACTTCATGTATTTATGTGGACTAACTTCACGAGATGACTATTCTAAATGGGAGAAAAACTTGTCCCTCTGTGCAATTAAATCACAAATATTGCCTGAGTGGCTGGTCTTTAGTGATCTTACAACTGACCAGCCACAGAACTTGAGCAAAGATCAGGGACAAACCTTCAGCAACCTGGATGCACCCAGAGCATGTGTGTACCTGGTGTCCTACCCAGACAAAGAACTCTTTTGTGATGGGAACAGGGGTGAGGTTGATGGTTTAGTTGTGGAGCAGCCATGTGTAAGCTATTAGGGCTCTGAGGACCTTCCCTGCATCGGGATGCACGCACTACCACACACTAGTCCATAATGCACTGTTTATGCAACGTGTAAAATTGTGTTCTTTGGCAGCAAGGAAAAGGTCTGCAGCAAACTGCAGGGGCCCAATTAATATAATTATAGTTTATTTTTAGTAGTGTAGACTTTGTTCATTAGTTACTTATTTGACATAAATTAAATTTCACGTGATGTTCTGCAATTCTCTGTTCAATTATGGAGTTAATTTAAGACTAGATTTCTAAATTAAAGTGAAATCAAGGTTAAAACAAGGTTTTATTATTTACATGATCGATACTGCAACTTAAAAATTATTTAAATAAAATAAAGAAAAAAAAAAGCTGCAGAACTGCAAACGCTATTTTACAGCAATACACTGAACAAGACCATAATTTCCCCATGGGGCTAATTTACTATCCCCTGTTAAAACGTTCTTGAGCCTGATCCAAAAGCCACTGAAGTGAAAGGGAGCTCTCTGTTGACTTCAATGGGCTTTGCATCAGGCCCAGGGTGAGTGACAGCACACAGAATTTCAGGGCATGCTTTCTGTACAGTGCAAGTGCCAAAAAAACCATCCTTACTTTAGGAAGGACTGGAAGTCTTCACACACTGCTTCACAGCCCGGCCATTTGCATACGCCGTGTCCGTACAGCGGGTGGCTGTGCGAGTGCTCCTCGTGGGGTAAACTGCAGGGGAGAAAGAGAACAGACAACAAGTGCTGTAAACTGAAGGTGCTGCAACAATTCATCCTCACAAAGACTCCTGAAGAGCAGCAAACACCAGATCCTGAAGCATCCCCAACATCTCACGGTACTCGCCTGATTCTTGCCCATGGTTCTTCAAAACAGAATTAAATGCCATTTGCAGTGTGAAACATGTGTCATTCTTACTTAGCTATCCTCCTACATTTCATTCATTAATTAAGAGGTTTGTAAAGAATTTAAATTAACATGGACGGGGGAGAAATCATTTGACAGACCTGCTTAATATCCTGCTTGATATTTTGCTAAAAAATTTATGAACATTGCATATTTACAACTCAACTTCATCGAGAAGTCATCTCCATACAGCAGTGTCCCATTACACCACAACACAGCTGGACCTGAGGCTTTCCTCATGGCTACAGAAAGGAAAAGCATCAAATTTGCAGCCTTGGCTTTCCCACCATGTTATTTATTTACTGGGTTGGGGTTTTTCTGGTTGTTTTTTTTTCTTCTTACAGGCTGTTTCACTGCACAAATACAGCCCCCTTACATCCCAAGAAAGAAGATTTGAGATGTATTTTCAAATGCAAAATTCACCATAATGAAGAAGGGGCATGCAATCAAAGGATTCCTCAGCACGAGGGGTTAGTGGGGGCTATTAACCTCGCCTAAGATTGGGCAGGAACGTCACGGAGCCTCCTAACTACTGAACCCAGGGTTAAAGCAAAAAATTCATATGAGCACTAAGGGGTTAATCCTTCAGCGGGATTCCAATCAATACGTAATGATTTGGCTGCACTGATCCAAGTCATGAGACTCTTTGATCCAGGCCATGTGGTGCTCAGGGAAATGTATCTGTTGCACTCACTGATGAACCATATTCTAAAATATCTTCTTTTTCGACTTCTGCATGGAAACTTCCTAAGGAAAGGAATTATTCTTTGCAACAATCTCCATAACCTTAGATGACTTTAAAATAAAAATGTCAAAATAATATTGAAATCTCTATTTTATGCTCACACATGTATGTATTTTTCATGGCAAATCTTTTTGCTACAGTATGTCTGTGCTGTATTATGGACTTCAAACAAACACAAAGGATATGAACACATACCAGCATCTAGGTGTGGCTTTTATGACTTACTTCATCCTGGATTACAGGTAACGTTATGGATAAATGCCTACTTTTTGTCATTTTACTTTTACACACACCTGGAAATGCTGTTTATTTTTCTTCTCTAATATTACCTGTTTGTGCACTCTGACAAAATTGTGTTCTTGTATTATTTCACATGCACTGGGTAGCCAGATCCCTGTAAATACACTCCTGAGATGTCATCCCAAACACAAACTAGTTGGAAGAGAAATTCCTGCCCAGATTATGCCACTTTTGACTTTAAGCTCAATGAGAATCTGAAGATTACTGAAGGTGATTTTAAAAATTATTTTACATTGAAAAAATAATTTTAAAAGTACTGACTAGAAAAGGTATTATGAGTTTTACCTGAATCTAATTAATTATTTCATTAATATAATTTTTTGTCTGTTTACAAATATTCCTTCACGCATAAATATATATATGTGCAAGGTAATTTCCTAAAAAACCAACAGTAGGTGAAGAGCCTTACAAAGGCCTTCTTTATATACAAATACTATACTGGTTTAACTGAATTAGTCTTTTAAAAAATGTTCAAGTGAGGAGAATCTCTGTAAAGTTTTTAAAAGACATAAGGAACTGGTGCATTATTTGCAGGGAAATTTAAGAAATGGTAAACCACACATTTCCTCAGCTAAGGAAGACGCAGAATAGCTCAAGAACATCATGCACCCAAGTCAAAGAGGCATATAGTCAAACATCCTGTATATACATCTGAAAATTCAGAAAGTAATGGGGTTTATCATCTGTTTCTATACCTGGATACAGCAAAGGGTGAGACAGGAGGTTTTCATGTTAACACTCCATTAAAGTCCATAAAGACTACATATGAGAGTTACGATTTCAGTGTGTTTGGAAGAACAAAAAAAGGAAAAAAAAAGAAAAAAGCAGTGAAGCAGTGTATGAATCTGCCCAGTGCATGTTACCCACGCACTGGGACTTGTGATGGCCAAGTAAGGAGTCAGTCCCCCATGGGGTTTAAGCACTGTAAATCTCATTATAATATCAACAGGAGTCACATGGCTTAAACCCCCAGCAGGGATTTTTAAAGTTTCTCTGTGAGAGCCTAAAGGCCATGGCCAAGTCAACGGAAAGAGCCCTACCGAGATTTATATTTATTTTTTAAATCCAAGTGCAAATCTCTTTTCTTTCCAGGGAACTTGCACAAGACAAGACAAACTATGCAGGACGTGACACTCTGGTATTGTGTCCAAAGAAAATGATGGAATGACCAAGACAGTATCAAACTCTAAATGATGCTCAGGATGTCAAAGGCTCGTGCTGTCAATAACCATATAGGCTGGTGCTGACTGTAAATGGGAACTTAAAAGGTCACTTTGCTAACTCGATGCCACGCGTAACACGCTTAACACCTACGCAGAGCTTCCACTGCCATTCAACCAAGAAGAGGAACTACTTCAACCTACCAAAAATAAGACATTTCAAAGAGAAAAAAAAAACCCTCACTCCTGCAAGACAAACGCCAGCCCTCTCTGCAGGCACTGTGCCATTCCAAAGGCAGCAACTCCCATCCTGCCTGGGGGGATTTCAGCCATGCCTTTCGGTGACCTTTATGTGTCAGTATCAGATTACTGCTATTTTATCCATCCCACTTTCCAAGATATTATAGATTGCCACTTGTTCCCTGATAGGGCCTGAAGAAGCACCTCAAAACAAAACAAAGAGCAGGTTTATACAGAGGCGGATGTAATGCACAAAGGATACAGCCAGTGGAAAGGAATGGAGAACTCTGCTGAACTGATCTAAGTACTCACTTTGTTTGGGCAAACAGAGGTGGAAAAAGATGATTTTAATCCAGTACATAAATAAACAGCTTTGTGAGCACGATGCAAACCTATAATCTGAAATTGTTCACTGATATTTTGCACGCATTCTGTAACCTGGATGCATCCTCGGTCTCGGAGACAGACTTTTAGAAGATCTGAGCACTGGCAAGCAGAAGCAAGTTTTAGGTCTGTTTGATTTCTAATGACACATTAGAGTAGGTGTTTGTTTCTGTCACTCTCTCCTTCCCAGGAATGCATATTCATGGTCGGGTACTGGTGATGCAACACTAGTTAGTGGAAATCATTTTATAACAAGATATAATTTTCAAAGTACTGAAGGAATAAATGACGTAAATTCAAGACAACGTGGGGTTTCTTTCTCTTCATAAGGTACTTGCATAAAAAGTAGTTAATACAATAGAATTATATCCAAATAATGCAATTGTGATGCATTATTACATTGAACTACAGAAAAGAACACTGGCAAGTGAAATGTCTTGCGTAAGTCACTTATTAATGACATAAAAGAGAGTAACAAAATCCACATATGAGACTGAAAACTGTGTAAGTGTCCACTTATTTTCTAATGCTTCCAGTACAGAGGGGAAGGGAAAAGGGACAGGCACTTCCACAGTTTGTCTGGGCTTGCTAGATAGAGGAGAGGAAATTTAACCTCTTCCTTCTTCCCTCTACATCGCCTCGTAACTCCAAGGATCTCCAGAGGGTTTGGTAGCAACTTCGCCTCCCATTCCTACAGGGATGGCTGTACTTGCACAGCCCACTCCTGCCAGCCACTCACCTTTTGGAATACACCTGCTGTGCTACAGCACCCTGGAAGAACCACACTCTGGGACACAACAGCACAGGAGACAGACACCAGAGACAGCCAAGTGCTGATGGAGAATAAATATGACACCCCAAAGTGAGATGGGTATGCTGGGTATTGGGGAAAGCAGTGACCAAACCCCAGCATGAAAGCTCCCTGTGTTCTTTAAATGGTTTCATTCAACCCCTATTTATTAACCACTGGGAACTGTGTTTATATACCCACCAGCTAAGAAGTCATAGGTAGATACAAAATGCAGCTAAGCAGAAGCCTCAGTGTCTGTGCTTCTGCCACACAGTGGACCATATTTTAAGTATTCATGATGCTGACATATTTCGTAATTCCACTCTCTTTCTTCCACATCTGCTTGGGCCAATGATCTTTGCCAAAACACTGGAGGAAGTCAGTGATGTAGAGAAGCAGCCCTGACTTTCTATTACATTTATGAAGCATCTGCTCACATTCTAACAGAGCTCAGAACATGCCTGAGCCACCTGCACGCTGAAAAATCAATAACACATCTCCTGCTTTCCTCCTGCAAGGAGCTGGAGCACAGCACCCTCAGAAAGTGCAGAACTGCCTTTTTAATTTTACTTTATTCCTCAGGGTCATTGGGAAGTGACCTCATCTTTGCCAGCTGCCATGAAACTGATATCTGTGTAGAGCCCAGGCAGGAGCACGGGGCTCTATGTCACACCACATTCCTCCTCTCTCTGATTTGAATGGCACAGCCATTGAGGCAAAATGCCACAATTTTGGTCCTGTACAGGAGGAGACACACACCTGGGAAGCAACATGGCTCTCCCAGAGTTGTCACTGCCTGGTGAGCTCTAAAGCTCATCAGAAGGCACTGAAAGAGTAAGGCTGCCGAAAAAGTCACAATTTTCTGAGTCAGAAACACTCACTGTAACTGATTTTAAAATGAAACGGAAGAAGTAATGATTAAATCATTGTACAAACTGTACTCAAGTGCAAGTTCCTGCCTTCATGAGAGAATCAAACGAACACAGATGCAAAAATTTGTTTTGCAGTGAAGCTCCACCGGTGAAAATCCCTTCAAATTCTTAGTAAGGTGGCACAGCACCTCTTTCCCCTTTAAACTGTGAATTAAAAAAAAAAACCCCAACCAATAACTAAAAAAAAACCCCAAAAACCAACTTCTAGATACTCACGCTCTTGTCCAAGCCTCAGAAACAGCCCAGGAAGCAGATATGTGATTTAAACAGGGGGCTGTCTGGGCAGGGTGATGCCTCCCTATCACTGGATAAAGCTTAACAGAAAGTCATGGGCCTGCAGGAGAGCTGGAATTTGATGTGAGTGGTCAGTGACAGTTCTTTCTACAACTGGCTTGCAAATTTTTGGATACTTTTTAGAGGAGCACTTCTCCTCTTCCTCCCTTCTTTAGTCCACGTCCAGACCTAGGACTAGAAGCAGCTCATGTTTTACATCAAGCCCTATTGGAAGTAACAAGAGGTTATATTACATTTTAAATGACTACACCAATTTAAGAAAAATCAAGTTAAAACTGCAGCCCACAGGCTGAAATCCTCTCCTAATCGGTGTGCACTAACTTGTGTACTCCTGTAGCATAAGAAGGGAAACAGAAATGCTGTTATAACACGAGGCAACCTCTGCATCCCAAATCACTGCTCCCCATTTATCCCTCTTGTGACACTATTCCCTAAATTCCCATTCTGCAAGGAGAACACTGGAGAATCGGCAGCAAGACTAAGACAAAATCTGGCTGACATTCCCCTTCCCTTCTACCCCCACTCTCACTGCAAAGAGCAGAACCAGACTGGGTAATTATAAGCATCATCTTCTGGTTTTGATCTATCCACTGATGGTTTGGATTATTAATCAACGTTATGACCCTCCAGCACTCTAACACATTCTCCTTCCAGTGGCAGCCCCTCTCCCAGCCCTGCAGGAAAACTGCCACAGGGCCTGGACAGTCACTGCCCTACATCCCTTCCTTGTAGAAATTAAACGTATTTCTAGAGCATTTAAAAGAAATGCCCATTGCAAAAAATCCATCACTTATCTCCGGTACAAATTCCACTCCTGCATTTGAATTAACGAGTTTCTCTATGATTTAAAACTCTTATTTTTTTATTTCAACCTTGTGCCTAGGTACTGTGGTGAAAAGTACATCAAATATACCCAGACACACACGATTTGAAACGCTGGATTTTAAATTCCAGCACTGCTAACTAATGAGAACAATTTTTTCCTTCTTCTTCTTTGTAGCATCACTTCATGTACTTACATACCATAATCATATCCTCCTAGAGCCTCTATTTTTCCAGGGTGTAGATCTTTAATTCCCTTTAATCTGTCTTCATAGCCTATTCCCTCCAACTCCTTCATCATCCTAGCTGCTCTCCTCTATATTTGCTCCAGCTTCCCTTTATCCTTTCTGCAAGAGAGTGGCCAATTGTACATCACACTCAATGTGGTTTAACTGGTTCTGCATAAAGTAGAACAGGAAAAAAAATAAAAAGGACTCGGATGCAACATGCATGTTTATGCCTCCCATGACTGCATTTACCTTTTTGACTAAGACATGGCACAGAGTGTCCCACCTTAATTTCTCAACCCCGATTATGCCTCAGCCATTTCCCACACAGCCGATGCTGAGCAGCTGACGTGTCATGTCAAACCCGCAGTTTGGAATTTTGATTTCCTAGCTGGGCTACTTTCTACTTATCCCTGCTAAATCTCATTTTATTCCTCTCTGAACAGTCTCCTAATTTATTCAGATGAAAACGGATTGATTCAGTATCTTAGTTTAATTAGGAAAAAAATGTGATCCAACCACTTTCTTGGGTTTTTTGGGGCTGGGGGGACGTTCTGCGGGTTTTTTTTTTCAGTTTGGGGTTTTTTTTTAACACTGACTTTTAGCACAGCTATCCCATCCCTCTAACACACCCAATTCGCATGGCAGAGGGAGGTGGCAATGGCAAAGCTTTGGCCCCAATTCAGCAACCCTTTTAAGAACACACACAAGTATAAAAACACAGGATTAGACCTTGGACTTCACCGAGATGGAGGTGTAAAATTACCAACGAACATACATACTTTGTAAAAAGATCCTGTTTGCCAACCTTATTTTACTGTAATTTATATTCTGTTGTAACATTCGAATTTATAGTAAAAGAAAACACTGAGAAACAAGATCTGTACTTGTTCAACAAAATTCTATTCTGTTACATTTAGAGTTGAGGCGAGTCTTCCACTCTTATATAAACCGGTGATACGTCAACAAATATGATTAACAGGGATTATTCACGTCAGTATTTTTCACCCCTGTCCCACAGGCACAACAAAACCTGCGCAGAAGGTGACTGTCACATCACACACAGCCTGGCAGCTTGCTGGGGGGGCCCTCGCCCACCCCACACCCCTGCAGCAGCAGCAAAGTGCCCTTGGGGAAATGTTTATAAAAATATAATTAAGATAAATAATGATTCCAAGGGAGAACTACAGCTAGAGCACTGCATTCGCTCTGCCGCATGCTCTCCCCTTGGAAGAATGCTGTTTGAAAAAGCACTAAAATGCAGAGGACACAAGCCTGCTTCCCCAGGGAAGCGTGCTGAATCATACAGGTAGTGTAAATATCATATGCTGCTGCAGGTGCTAGGCGGTCTATTTGTTTGTGTTTACTAAAAGGCATAACAAATAGTCCCACTAAAACAGAACAACACTTGGCATTGGACTGATAGGTACCAGAGCAGCCACAAATCACATTCATGCAGCCAGATCTGAACTGCTGAGCAACACTAGAGCTTTGCCCTGCTTTTTGGGAGGGCCTCTGTGCCATGATTTGCCCCTCTCAGAGCACAGAGAAGCTCAGCATCCTGTCTGAGCATCCTACACCCAGGGAAAACCTTGCAACAGTGGGAAAGAAAGCCAGAAAAAGACAAGAAATACAGAACAGACTTGCATGACATACATGGCCTGCTAACATCGTTTACAGCTTTGCAACTTCTGAGTTAATTCACAGTATAAACAACAAGGAAAATGTTTCTTCCGAGCAAGACTTCCTGTAAACTGTTCATTAGAGCGCGCGGAGTGCGGGGCTGTGCACCTGCTGATTAACCATGCGCTCCAAGAATAAACACAAACCCCAGCCAGCCAGATTGTTCTGGAATTTGCTCTGAGCTGATTTTTCTTCCCCCATGTTATAAATTGGATTCTACAATAAAACAAACAGCAGAACATAGGTTGCCGACAGTTAAAATCTACTTTTTACACTACATTGACCACAGCACCCACAGGCACAGCTACAATGTCTTTCTATGAATGGGACAGATTGCCATATGGATGCAGACACTGAACAAGCTGTACAACTCCTGGCGACAAGTGCCTAGGGGACTGTCCTATATTAGCACCACCTGTGCTGTGGAAATTGTGCTCTGTGTATGAAATGGTATTTAAGGGCCCATCGTGATGTTATTTTTGAGTATACACAAAAAGGAAAATTACAGTTAAAAAGAATTTGCTGGCTAGCGGATCTGTTGCTCAGTTCCTGGGATCATCTCCCAAAGGAATAGCTCTCCTCTTTATTCATGCAGCCCAAAATGACAAGCTGTAACACATATTAGCAGTTTCCCTGCCTGGGCTTATACCATCCTTTTAATGACAAGAATCTACTTTATAATATACATATGTTTTCCTGATCACACAGAAGAAATTACAGGCCTCCTACCTTACCACTACCAGCTATACAGAAAAACACCCCATGGCATTTCACAAACGTTGCTCCAGCAGCAAGCAATGCAATACATGATTTTTCCTTGGGCTCCTTTCCTCAACCCTCACTGTGCAGCAGGTAGAACCACAAATCCCAATTGCCAAATTTAAATGTGCATCTCGCTGCTTTGAAAATACAACTGTGTCTGCCTGACAAAAATAGAGCTCCAGCACAAGATGTTGAAGGAGTGAGGAGAAGGGAAAAGCAGGGAAGAGAGGTTTGAGCAGTACCTAGCTGCTCTACAAAAAGAGATTTCCCCCTCTCCAAACTGCAAGAAAAAAAAAAGATGCCAAGAAAAAGTAAAGTAAAACAAATTGAATTAAAGAAAAACAGTTGTAAAGTGAACATTACAACCTGGGAAAAATGATGTCATTTTATTGAGAAACTCATTTTTTTTCCATTAAACCACAGTGAAACGGATAAAGTTTATACAGCTTAATGGTGGAGTTTTACTTTAAATGCTGCTCAATATCTTAGCAGTACGCTATAACATGATATAACAGCTGTCATACTAACTGCTCCATTTTTATTGAACAGCACAGAAAATAGTCACACAAAAGTCACCTAAGTCCCCTACTTGTACAGCCCTTTCAAGGGTGTTTCTGTTCTCAGATTGTGCTATATATGTTAAAAAAATAACACAGCTCTTTATCAGCTCCCTGCTCAGCTCTTCAGGACAATAAGACCTGACCAAATTCTGAGGAAGGAGAACTTGCACATAGGAGGAAATAAAAAGAAACAGAAATCTACAGGGCAGTAAACGAAAACCAGGTCCCTTTTTAAGAGTACTACATAAACACCTCTAATAAAAGAAGAGGGCAAATTTTCATTGGACTTTTAAGTATTTAGACAGGAATGTTTTAGTAAAAGTTTAACTGCAAAGTGCATGCAATTAACAGAAAGCCATCAGCTATTTCTCTGGTATGTAAAAATAGCATTAAGCTGTATTAAATGCACGTGTAAGTATCTCAGTTGCAAGAAAAGGGAGGAGATATGCAAAGCACTCAGATATCAAACAATGATCTGTTGGCCAGATGGAGGAATAAAACAATACATATGCTAAAATTTGGAAGAGTTCTGTTAGGCGTCTGCCAAGGCTCACCCAATCTATTTTAAGTGCTTTTTGATACATTAGCTTAGTGTTTGGAGTTGTACAACCGATGGTTGTTACACAGGACCAGAGAGAAGGGAAATGCTGGCGTGCAGGAGCTCCCTGATGCTGGGGCAGCTTCCCAAGCATCAAACCAGCACCCTGCTCCAGCCAGGGGCCACATCAAACATTCACAGCCGGGTTAACTTAGCATCTCTCCTAGCGAAAAGCAAGTGAAATAAGCTGCTTTTAGCTCAGTGCAGGAATTCCCTGGGAAGCTGCTGAAGGAGCTCCTGGGCAGAGTGAGGAGTAAGTGGAATTGTACAACTGATTTAGCACCACGGCAGACGGTGGGTGCGGGCGACGCACAGGAGGCTCCACACCCGCATCTGAAAAGCACGAACAATAAAAAGTGCCTGATAAGGCTTAAAACTGAAGATTAACAGCCCCAGGTCTGAGTCACAGCCGGTGTTTTTTCAAAGCTGATTACAGAAGAGTGACTCAGAGGGAAGCCTTCGGTAACTGGTGGCATTTCTTTGGCAGGGGAGTGAGTGCCAAGGGATTGGACACTGGGACACTTTGGGCTGTACCTGCACAGAGTACATGGAGACGGCCAGGCTGGGGCCCTGCTGGTCAGTGTCATCGTCACCAACTGCCCAAGCAGCCCCACAGCCATTCCAGGTGCAATGAGAAGGACAGCAGCCATGTGGAAAGCAGGATTGTTTATCAGATACCCAGCTGGGCCATCCAGGCTCAAGTCTCCCACTCCAGCCTGGCTCCACAGCAAGGATGGAGGGACTTGAGCTCAGACCACAGGTAAGAGCACAAAGGTCATGATGGGGTTTGAGTACATGGAGCAGCTAAATACCTCTTGGGAGGAAAGGGCCCAGGAACACCTATTTCTTAAGGAAGAATGGATCTGAGAAAACTTAATCCAACACAACTCTGCTGATGGTGAAGAATAATGAACTAAAATCAGCTGTAGGGAGCAAGTGAGGGGAGCTGACACGGCTGAGCAGATCTGATGCTGGCACCAGTGCAGAATGAATGCCAGGGACTAAGTGGAGAGGCTGGCCAAGAGAGGATGGGGCCCTGGGAGCATATGGACTGCAGGCTGAACTGTTTCATCCCGAGCATTAATAATGGACCCAAGTCTGTAATTCTTAATTGTGCTGAATCCTAATGCCCTCATCTAAAGGCCTTGGGATTTTGATGGAGGATCAGCTGGCATGGAAGATAACAACAGTAAAGCATGAAGCATTAGGCCTAAGCAGCAGATCAATGGTCTGCCATGCCATTCCTCACTTCCCTTCAGAGCCTTCTCCAGACCCTGTCCTCCTGCCATGCTGGCAAGAAAAAGCAATTTTAAAATCCCCTTGTTTATCCCATCTATTTTTCCTATGAGATGGCTGCTTGCTTATGTGGAAGGACAAGACTCAAGTGTATGTGGAAAGGGTATAAAGGCAATGAGGGGAAGTGGGACTGCTGGCAGATGGAGAAAGGTCTCTTGGACACAAAGCCTTTAACTGCAACTCTTCACCTCACTCCTGGTAAACAACAGATGCACTTCTTAAATTATCAGGTCTGGACCTTCATTAACTCACTTGTTTATGTACAGCCCGCACTATCCTGGCTCTGCTGCAGTCAGTGCAGGATGGTACCAGGGGATGGGACGAGCACAAGGTGCTCAACAGCTCCACTGCAGCCCCAGACCCCCCAGTTCAAGCCCAAACTGGAGCAATCTCTGCCCACTGCAAAGCACTGATGAATTCTGCCCTGTTCTGGTTTCCAAACCTACCCACATGGGGAATATTCCCAAGCATGCAGGTTTCAGGATGCTCACTGTTAATCAGGTTTTACAGCTAGTAGCCACTTGAAGTGACCAGGCCTCCCCCTGCTTTGTTTTGGGGCTTTTCTTAAGAAAATAATCAAGTTTCTCCCAAATAAGATGCAGTGGAACGAGATGGAAAGTGGGTACTGTCCCTGACATTTCTAAGCACAGCAGATGTACTTAACTGCCTCCTGTTATTTATTTATTTACTTGTGTAGAGAAAAACTGCTTGTTATTGAAGAAACCCAAACGCTGATAAGATGATGAGAGGTTTGCATGCTGGTTGATGGTCTCACTTTCCCTTATCCTGAATGAATACAAGTATCTATAACTAAATATTTCCCTTAGGGTACTGATGACTGAGGTATGTTTATTGCATTGAGTGAATTTATATATATAATCAGCACAATAAACATTATTAAATTGTCTGAGTAAAATCAAAGCATGAAACACACAGTCAGTGCTGAATTCTAATGATGCTGAATGCCCATGATTGCATGGGGAAAGGATCTTAACAAGGCTTGATTTGAGCTTTGGCATCCGCCTCACAAATCACACGAAATGTTCCCTCTTTAATAGTGCTGAATATTGATAAATGTCTCTGCACGGCACAACAGGGAAGTTGGTCTCTATTGGCAATCTTTACCAAAGTGTGTTTTTTCCTTCTCTACACTCAAGGGTTTACCCTGAATGATTTAATTATAATTTTCCTTGTGTAAGACAAATTAAAGAGGAGAGTAGGAGTGTCATGCCAAAGCAGATTATTTATCTCCTTAACAGATTGCTGTGCACCAAACCCCAGAGCTGCTGCTGCTGCTACTTACAGAAACTGGGCGAAATGTGGGACAAAAGCATAGATGTAATATACATTTAAAGCCCAAATGAATGAAAGCATTAACCCATTATTTATAGCTGGAATTTTTTCATTCCCAGGGAAGCCATACACACAGAGCATGCAGAAGCCAAGTGCAGCACCAGTGTTCCCTGGCCCAGGAGGGAGGGTGTCTCCTGCTTTGAACGGATTTTTGCTTTTTGGATGTCCCGAGTGACTCTGGCCATCTAGGTGCTGTTTGCTTTTGAGTCACAAAGGGGAAATTTTGCTGCCACCGGGCCCCAAGGACAGCAGCCCCACAGTGTCACCAGTGTCACCAGAGCTGTGTCCCTGCAGCCTGTGCAGAAGCCCAGCCTGGGCTGGCGGCACGGCGACGCGTGGGCACACCAGGCAGCCAATGACTACTGCTCCTGCTATTTTAAACCCCTTGTTTATAACCAGAATGTGTTTTTACCCAAGATACAGAGCAGATCTGCTGCTCGCCTGCTGATTCTAACACAGGTGCCTCCTGTCTCGCAGGTCTGGAGCAGCCTGGCAACCTGACCTGTGGGATCAGGAACCCCCTAAACACAGCCTGAACTATCCCAGTGACATGTGCCAGAGAAGACAGTGATGACAGTAACTCCCACATTACCAACCTGCCTCCTGCAGCCCACTCCTTCTCAAAAGCCCAAGAGAAAGGGGTTGAAAACAGCTTTACAGCACACCCTAAAAGTTAATGTTACCTGTATATGATTATTTATGGCTGCTGGGCAGTCGTTATGATGTGGCTGTGCTTAACTTTTAGGACACTTACAGATTTTACTATGTGCTTTTTATTGTTGGTTAAATCTAAATAAATAGCTCTTGCTTGTATCAGATCAGAGCTAACATAAGGTTAGCACAGAATGTGCAGGAATGAGGGGAAACCCACAAGTCAAAAACCTTCCCTGGCCAGCCCAGGCTGTGACTTATGTGAGGGGAGGTGGAAGGGCTGATTCCTCCCTGGTGAGCCCTTCCCACAGCCCCATCTGACCTGAGCCTGAGCCAGACTGCCTCCAAAAGTCTCCTTAGATTTGCTGTGCTGAACCAGACGGGTACAAGAACACACACGGATTTAACTCTAAGTCCAGCAAACTCAGGCTCCCACCAGACCCAGGATTTTTCTAGTCTTAACTTTTGCAATCAAATAATTATTAAACCCCTGCTTGTGCCTGTGCTCTCTTTTGCAAGCCCACTAAAATTTCACTTCTGTGAGCTTTCAAGCATACATGTGATGGCAGAGCACAGCAACTCTTCCCTCCCTGCTCACTCCCTAACCCATACTCCCCGCCTGTAGATAAATATCCTTTCAGAAAGGAAACCAGTGCAAAATATCTCACCAAGAGGAGTTTCTGTGTCACATGAAATCCAGGCAGGCACCAGGGTGCCTGATGAGACTGCAACAAAACCCTTAAGTGCATCAGGAGGCATTCTCCTGCCTGTAGTCTCCTGCTCTACTTATGGATAAACATGTAATTCAATCACTGCAGCAAATGGATGGCACAAAGCCTCCATGTACCAAAGAGAGGCAGGACAAAGCAAAGTCTGTGGCCTTCTTATTTGTATTCCTAAATATACCTATTTTGTATTTTGATATTTCAGAGGATTCAATAGATATGCAAGAAAAGTATAAGGCAAGCTTAATAACACAGGTATTGATTCCAGCAATGAGGATTTAGTCTTCTTAACTAAGACAATCTCAAACAATACCATGGCATGTTTATGCCTTCCTAATTAATCTGAAACTTTACTAATAAAAGCGTGTGTATCACCTTGCCTGTAGACCCCAACTGCCTCCAGGCCACAATTACAGGACTCAGACACATGGATTTCTAGGTCTGCCCAATACTATACACAGAGAAAATTCTTACTTCAGAACAGATTCCTGTATTTCCACTGCATTTCAAACTGAACTGAATCTGTTTCCTGGTTTATGCCATTAGCACGCAGCATGTGCCTCTATTCAGTGAAAGAAGATCCATCTTGCTGCATGGGATTTTACTTTATATACTCCGTAAGAAAAACATAGATAAAACATTTATTGAAAAGCCATAAACCCATCCTGTTCAGTTCTACATGCAGCAAAAAGGGAATTAATTGTTTAATAAACACCAAATTTTTTTTAGTATCCCATGTAAGTCTTCATGAAAACCACGTCCTTGGCACTTACATGCATTATAAAGATATAACTGATGTTCCCACACAAGTCCTTGTAATGGGTATATAAAGGATGCCTTACACACACAGCACTTCTTCCAATAGTGGGTGTGCTCTCCTTTAAAATCTATCTATTTCCAGCAGCACTATTTTCTTAATATCAGAAAAATATAAGAGATATTTATATAGCTTCCCTATCAATCTACTTTCAGACCACCAGAAATACAAACTCTATGGCTTAAAAATTCCATTATCCTCTTTCTAATGAATGAAAGGAGGACGGAAAGACAAAGCCATCAGTTTCCATAAAATCCAGCTTTCACTAGTGTCTGCTGTAACGTTTCTAGATGGGCAAAGGGACTCTCCTGAATGCAAAGGAGCACTGCCCTCCCCACTGCGCCCACTCCTCGAGACCCTTCCTCCTCCTCCTCCTCCTCCTCCGGCAGCGGCGCCGAGGCTGCAGCCGGCGCTGGCACCCACGGCCCCGGCGCCTGGGCCTGTCTATCTCCCCAGAAGCAAAAGTTACGTTGTTAGACACGCCTCAGTGAAATCTGGGGGTGTAAAGAAACAAACCTGCAATAAAGCATCCTCTGGAATAAAGCAGAGCCCGCGCCGAGAAGCACGTCAACAGACAACCCCTGATTTAAGCCATTTCTTTTAACAATGCAAGCCGAGCAAGTATAAATTAACTCACACTTTTAAAAGCCAAACAACACCAGTTAGCTAATTTTATCAGCGGTTAGAAAAAAAGAAAAAAAAAGCCACTTTGTTTTAGAGAAACCTGGTGAACTCAAGCCTACCGTGTCTTGTGAAAGCAGGGAAAACAGAGTACAAAAAGGCAAATATGCTAGATGAGATAGGGCACCAAAATTTGGTAGAAAAATGGGGACTGTACTGACCAATAGATTTTCTCGCTCCCCTCCAGCCCGTAAACCCAAAGCACAACAAGAGCACCACCACCTGTGATGCAAAACTCAAAAAAACCCCCCAGCTTCTTCACACTTCCCAATACGCTTATCCAATGCACTTCTAATTAGCTAATTGTGCCCACATTGATCCAATTAACAAGCCATAAAGATCTGAACAAAAGGAGCACATTCTGCCCAGTGGAGACTCCATTCAACCACGCCAACACCAGGCAGAGCGAGACGTGGAGGACAAAACCGAGGCCAAGGCGCTTGGCCACCGCTCCCGAGCGTTTCGCCACCGCTCCGGGACGCTGCTCCCAGATGCTCAGGGTGGTGCAGAGCCTGCAGGCACCTACCTCTCCCGTTTAGGAGTGTGGACTGATAGCTGTCCATTAGTTGAGGCGTGTGGGTTGATGATTAAGGAGGTCTTGGAGGGCGCGGAGGAGGAGACGCAGGTGGTGGACAGGTCCAGGCTGCTGTGGTTGTTGCTGGCTGCCTCCTCCGCTGTGTGCGAGCTTGTCACTTCCTTCCAGAGCTGCTGCAGCTCTGTTGGAATCATGCCTGAAACAAACAAATTGGATAATTAAATCAATTAACAGCTAATTCGGCCGTCTTCAAACAGTAATTAAATCAAAGAGTCAGTAAACAAAGCCTAGTGTTAGTTTTGCCTGTGTGTGTTTTTACACGTGTATTTTTTTTTTTTTTTTAATAACTAAATGCTAATACTGCACTGCATGACTCTGTTATGCTCTGGTGTGACACCTGCAATACTCATAGAATGCAAAATCCAGGCTGTGGGGCAGAGAGATCCACACAACACCACACCTACACCAAATGTCATGTTAAAAATTTTGATTTTTTGTAATTTTTATACCAAAGGTCCATTTCCAGAGAGAGTCCCTGCTTGGGCAAAAATCACCCCCACACCTACAGCAAGGCTGAAAGCAAAGGGGATCGATCACTGGCTTCTCTATGTTCAGCTAAGAAATTCAATTCCTTTATTTTTCCACAAATTTTTTGCCTTTTTCTTTTAGGAAAGTGACTACTTTCAAGCCTGTTATTGAAAACAAGGAAGGTCTTAGGAAAAAAATAGTCAGCTTTATTATTATGACAACATGAACCACAACATGACTAATTTTGTGCTTAAGTTTTAAATGATGACAAATAGCTTTGTTATTAAATACAGTTTTTATTAATCACTTTTAGACGTAAATTATGAATTCATATTGTCTTCCTGAAATGCTTTTCAAATTTTAACAGTCAAATTGATTATACTATGATTATTTCATTAACACACCTATCTTTCTCATTAATTTTGGTTTCTCGAACTGCTCACTTAATTGATGGATGTGTCTACCGAAAAACTGTATAACTTTCTATACAAGTAACACTATTATTACTGTCATTTCTTAGATCGATGCTAATGAGCCATTCAAAAGTAAAATGAAAACAGAAAATAAGCTTCAAGAAAAAATAATAATAAAAAATTGTGTTTTTTTAAATGCGCCAAAGTGGACACCAGGGTTAGGGAGACAACATTCAGTAACTGATGCAAGTGAAAACTGCAAACTCCAATGGGCCAAATGGAAGGTGAACCATGTGCTCACGCTGAGATCATGCTTTTGGATAAAGCTGATGTTTGTGACATGACCCAACAAGTCAAGTTTCTCTCACTGCAGACTATTTCAGTGCTCTTTCAGAGAAGGCCATGGGAAAAAATTAGCAGTAGAGACACGTCACTCAAATATTCAGGGAAAAAAAATAATAATAATAATAAGCCAGTGTCTGTGTGTTTTTAAAGAGGTTTCTCATCAGTGTGCTTCCAGCTCATCGTTTGGGTGACTGTTCATTGTTTGACCATGTTGTAGCTCTGGAGCTATCCTAAGGAAACCTGCCATTTTCTGAGTGTACAGCAGCAGCTCTCACAGGCATGTACCTCACCCAACCTAAGGTACTGAAATAAAAAAAATAAGGCAGTATGCATTATATTCATTTGAAACACATAATAAAAAATGCCAAGGTCTAAATTTAATTTATTTTTGTCATTTAGAATACAATGGATAGATAATCATCTCAACGTGATCAGCCAAACATCTTTACTTTGCTAAACTGTTAAAGATTTTAATTATGCTAGCTTTGGAGAGCACTGGTCTAATGAGGCGATAGACTCCAGAGAATCTAAGTGGTTAAGAACTGTGAAATGAGTCTGATAGGATTTTTTTATATTCACCGTGGATCGTTTGCATATCAAAGAGGAGTAAATTATTGCACGACAGACCAATAACCTTCCCCGCCTTTCCCAGAGTAGCATTAACAAAAACAGTTGGTCTCCGGTAACGGTTCGCTACAAAAAAATGCAGAAATCCTTAAGTATCTGCAATTAATATATATTAGAGAAGAGGCTTCAATTTATACATTAAGTGATCAGATATTCTTAGGACACATCCGTTTCTCTAAAGCCACGTCATTTTCCTTTCATCAGCCCCAAACGCCAATTATATTTTGATGGATTTTGTCCCAAATGAGCATTTAGTTATTAGACATATTCAATTATTACTTGTCCCCTGGAATTAAACCTCTGAGCGAATTAAACAAAGAAAAAGGTCGGTACACAAGCCCGTGTCCTGTTTTGCTGTGTGGGGGCTATTATTTTCAAACACCTTGCAAAGTGACAGTGTGGGATGTATTTTTAGCTAACACGCTTGACAGGACTGTCTGCGCACTAACAATTACCTGTGAGCAGGGCTGACCCTTACACACTGTTTACTCAGTTGAAACAATAGTGAATAGACTTGTCTGTTGATGATAACATATTGATATGAGAACATATGAGCCGACACCTATTTTTATTTTCCAGAATAAGCAAATAGGGAAAGAATAACTGGCCTTTTTTCACTTTTTTTTTTTTTTTTAATCTGGATTTCTGCAGGTTTTTAATTAAACACAGGCTATCATCCACTCTCCTCTCCCTGTCTTCCACTTTCCTTTCCTCCTAGCCACTTATGGATCTACCAAAGAAAAGACTGAAAATGTTACAGCCACTAAAACAGACAGACACATGATATTTATGCCTCTAGAAGTCAAAGTGTTTCATCTAACTTCCCATACAAATGTAACTCTCCTTAGTACTAATAACAACTATACCACAGATGGAAGGAAAAATAAAATATACCCAGTTGTGTGGGGGAAAATGCTGGAGGTAGTAAGGATTTTAGGCTGGGTGACATTAATTTAAAGAGCTAACTGTGAGATCATACATGTCTGCACACAACCCCTTGCCAAAAATTGATTACATCACCTGATTAATAAAATAAAATTAGAAATAGCCTCTCTCCTCCTGCCCTAAATTTAGTTCCTTTAGAATAATTCTGGAGAGAATTCCTGACCAGCCTGTCGAAGTGGGCAGCTGAAAGGTATGCTCATCACTCATCCAGCAAAATGGTTACATAAAATAATAGAACAAATGGCAAAAGCAAGTCAAATAGATCCACGACCACTCGCAATAAATTATGTAATTTACCATTTAACAGTCTCATTTTAGCAGTGAGAGCTAAATTCCGAGTCAGATTCCCAGAACTGCACTGCAATTATCCGGGATCGCTGTAACTTCCTATGGACCAGGAACGGGATTCAGACCTGGAACTGCCAAATCTATGGGAGCACTCAGGCACCTGGATGTCTCAGCCCTATTATTTTCACTCACTGGTGACCTGAAGTGAGATTTGCAGTTTCATTTTGAAGATACTGAAGATCTCACTCTTGCAGCTCAGAACACTGCTGAAATGGGGTTTATTTTAAAATTGCTGCTATGTACAGATGTAAAATCTAGATTACAGAAGTGTCTAAATACTAAGCAGCAAAGATTACACAAATATAGCATTAAGGGATGTGCTATTTTGTTTAAGACAATAGGGGAGCACTAAAAACTAAAATGAAACTAAAATACAGATTTAAACAATCTATTAGTTCTAAAAACATAACGAAAATGTCACTTATGAAGTAGCATTTTCTCCTTGGAAACATTTATTACTATTGCAGATACTTAAGAATAAAAGCAAAATGTTTTTTAACTGAATTCACAGCTACATTTTCTAGAGGGATGATTTTATTTCTTCTATACACACATTTACAGTATTTGTCTCAGTCTTGCAAACTGTTCTGGAAACAAAAGGGCATGAGAAATGTAATTTTTTTTCTAAATAAGAAGTGTCCATTACCAATTACTTTAAACTATAGCCCTGGCTCTTCATTGCATTTTTCAGGACAACTAGTCCTCCTGATTATGAAAGAAAATGTAGGCACAGGTTTAAAAAATGTATGTTGTGGGGACAGTTGACAGATTACCGCTGACGGAACTCAATTTCCCAACCCCAGGTATCACCGGCTCAAAGACAAACAGAGTTGCTCAACCTCTTTGTGTCCTTGTACCTCCATACCCAGGTGACCATGTTCAAGCAAGCAGAAAGTTGATTTAAACCTCATAATGACATCAGTTTTAAGCCATCGTCTCTCTGATAAAAAGGAATAAAATATCGTGCTGGATTGCAGTGCGCCTCGAGTCCCTCTTTCCTGCCGGCTCCCGCCGCCCCCAGCGCTCGCAGCTCATTTCCCTGCCAGAACCAGCCCTCTGTGCTTATGTTTGTGCCGTGTGTGCCGTGCAAGTCAGCACCCCTCAGGTTTTAAATACGCTCCTGGGCGAGGACTAATAGTTACACTTCCCTGCTAACCATATCAATCAATGCCACGACGGCTGAATTACCTACTGGTGTCTCCGATGTGTTACCGCACAGATTACACTTCATGCATCACCACATTCATTTCTTTCACATTACACATGAGCGTGTCTTGTCACTGCCCAATTGCCCTCCTTTGGACAGCTTAACTGATGGACTATACAATGAACCTCACTGAGCCAACTTAATGGTATAGGAGCTGTGGGAAAAATTAGCAAGGTTGAAGCCTGAGTCCGGTGGGTGTGTGGGAACAGCCTGGGATGCTTCCAACAATAAATCTGAGGCGTAATTAATGCACGTTACAACATCTTGCAAGCATAAATGGCATTTCATCTACGCGCCCTTTTTTCCTGGACTCATTTCACACCTTCTCCCCATCACTCTGCATCAATGGTGACTGACCAGGTACTGCCCCAAGCCTGATCCTGCAGCTCCCAGCTGGGCACCACCTTCCCATGGATCAGCCTCCAACTCCTGCACAGCGCTGCTCTACACCAGGCATCCACTTCTGAGATGCTGGGAACCTGAACTGAGACTTGCGGAGTCAGGGGTCAGGCCCCCAAAAGCTCAGCCTCTCAACACAGGGCTCAAATACCTTCCTGGGTCTGGTAAAAATAAGCTTAAATAAAGCACGTCAGCCACACAGCAAAGCAGACTCCACTCCCCAGTTTGGCCTCTGTTTATCCATATAAGTTAATATTCACCAGCCACCTCACTCTCCTTTTTTACAGCTATGTACACAGAAAAAAAAGGAGGGTGAAGAACAGAAGCAATTTTGTCTTTTCCCCTCCATTTAAGTGAACAGAGCTGAATGTAAATTCATTGTATGATTTAGAAACTAAGAACAACCCTAAGGCTGCTTCAAGATCCCAAATCATTCAAGCTGGGCTGACTCAAGCTATAAAGGTGAATGTTCAAATTTATTATGGGGCAAGGGAAGGAGAAGGCAGGATTATTCAGAAATATCAGCATCATGGCTGATGCCATGGCATGCCTGAACCATGCCAACTCCAAACAGTCTGCTTTAACCACAGCAGCCAGAGCTTAGGCAAGTCTGTTAAACTGTCCCACGGCTTACAGACAAACCCAGTTTAAAAAGTAAAATAATAAATTTGAACCAAAAAAGAAAAGAGAGAATAAAACCCCTAGGTTATAATCACTGTCAAAAGTATTGTGGATTTAAGTAGTGCTTTCAGTGTATCAATGTCTTAAAAAAATAAAATAAATTGGGATTTCAGCAAAGCAGTAACTTCTTGCAAAGTGCAGGACTGAATAAAGATGTAGGAGGATCTAATTGTCAATAACACCATTAGAATTAAATGGAGTTAATCCCAATTTGCCTCAGTGTGGAGGAAGGAACAGAAGCACCGAGGCAGTGACACGAAGGCTGTGGAGAGCAGCCCTGTCCCCTGTCCCTGGCAGCCCCAGCCAAGGGCACTCAGAGCTCCCCAGCCTGCGGGTCAGAGCTGCTCCGTGCCAGCTCACGGCCAGGCGGGGACCAGGAAGGCCCAATCAACACACCTGGGAAAGGAAAAGCTGCTCTCACACACCCTTAGCCATGCAGCCAGCACCAGGAATCAATAAAGACTCCTCCTGTGAAGGATTCCGAGCCCAGATGAGCACGACCAGCAGCTCTGAGTCTGCCAGACTGGCTACAGCTGTGCAAACTGCACATGAACTCCACGCCCTCTGCACCCCGCCAGTCAGAGCAGCCCAGGATTGCAGCACCGCCCTTCCCAGAAAACACCTTCACAATGCCCACCCTGCCCAGCAGAACCTTTCTGTGCTTATTATCCTATGAGCCTGTGAGCTCTTTCTATCCCCCACGAGACAATTCTGTGTGAGAGTGCGCCCCTGCCCTGGCTCTGCCACCCCAGCCCCGCACCTACCTTGTGCAAGGGGTTGCAAAGGCAGAGTCGGCTGCCCGGGCTGGATGGTCAGCAGCCCCTGACGCTGCAGAGACAGGAGGTGCTGCTGCTGCAACTGCTGCATCTGTAAGAGCTGCTGCTGGAAGGCCAACTGCTGCGTGGCCACTTGCTGCTGCTGGGGCTGGAAAAAACAACAACAAAAAAATTAAAATGCACACTTGTTAATACAAAAGCAAAGCAGTGATTCACAGGGCTCCTTGCCTCACCTTGCTTCAATTTCTGATGGCAGTCACTGGGTATCAAGGCCAAGCCAGTGAGCCCACCACCCCTGGCAAGGAGCCCAAGTATGGGTAGATGCTGGAGCTAACACAGGGCTGCAGATTCCCATCTCCAGTGGTTAACTTTACCCAACCTAAATCCCTGCTGCCATCCCATGTATATAGCATTTCTTGGTGCATGTGTCCATGTTTTACCCCAGACACGGCTGTGTTCCAGTGGAGGGTAAAGCAAAAGCTGATGAAAATCTTGGGTAATTCTTCGAGGCAAAGAATATGAGAATCACACCCCATGATCACATCACACTTAGATGTAACAAGAAACCCTGCACTGTGCTCTGTTTGCTCATTCAAGGGCTGTCTCAACTATTAAGGCAATTCGACTGGCTTAATTTATGGTATTTTATACTCACTCTCTTCTTCATCCATCAAGCCTCACAATACTTTCTGTTACACTAGAATTATTCTGTGCTGTATTTAAGGCTGCTACTTCTGCACTTTGATATTTTTAATTATTCTCACTAGAAAGAAGATGGAGTTGCTTTACTCCACAGGGATGTGAACCTTGAACCTTTGAGGTGTAAAAGAACATGTTGCTTTTCTCACTACTGTACCCGGAGAAGCTTTTAACTACTCTGTTTATCACTTCTGACATAAATAAATGAGAAAAAATCAGACCTTTGAAGAAAAAAAACTTCATCTAATATTGTTAATTAGCCATGACAAACGATGAAATAACATTGTAAATCTTTCATAGAAACAGCCACTAGATTTTAATTACACACATTCATAATTTAGCAAACAACATCTTACTTGAATGTGAGTGTTTAATATGTACAGTACTCGAGGCTTCAGAGTCCTTAATTTTGTTCAGTTAAGGAAGCCTCTAGGTTTTGCTTCCATGCTCATCTTGTGTTTTATTTGCTTTGTTCTTTAAAATCCATGAAAGGCTTTGCATTTTGATAAATATCTTTTTATTTATTGTACAATGACAGGAGGAAAACTTTTGTTGTGTAAAACATCAATACATCATGCCAGTGTTTAGCAGTTCCTTGTGCCAGCCAAAAAAAATTAATGTAGATTTCCTTAGTAATTATCTGAGTGATAGAAAGATAATACAGTGCAGTAGTACAATAAATAGAAGGAAATTATCTAATATCCCTAATCTGCTAGGAATCATATCAAGGTGGAGGTCTTATACACATTATGGCTAACAATTATGGAAAGAAAATTAACTCTTACCAAACTGCACACTTTCACAAACAAACCCCAGCCAGATCCCAAGCTTTCTGTCACCTTTCCTTGACACCAAGCCAGAGGATCACTGGCCCCATTCCCTACTGGTGTTACACAGGGAGAAAGTCCCACCAGAGCTGCTGGAGCACGACTGTCTGACACCAACCGTGGGTTTGACCTCCACCTTCTGGTGCCACCATGCCCCATCAATCCTAATACGGCAACTGACTGAATACCCACAACTCTGAGAGCCAGCCATTCTATTAGTCTTATTTATAAACTCAATTTATCTTACTTCCAAAGAAAACCTTGGACTTCAGGAACACATCTAAACAAATAGGTGTTTGGATATTCTGAAACTCGGAGAGTTTACATTTCTTTGCAACAGCTTGCTCTGACACATCCATTTGTTGCAACTATTTGCAACAGCACCATATGCATACAGGCCCCAGCAACAGTTGTATTGAGCTAAAGTAACGTTTGCCTCCATAAATATTAATTTTAAAATATATACACTTAATGTATTTATATTAATATATTTATATTATTAGTACTAGTAGTAAGCTGTGTTTTACCTATTTGCCATAAGAGTGCAAAGTTAGCACACGGGGTTTTTTTAAAAAGCCCCTTTATATCAATTGAATGATGCCCTTTTGGTTGTCTTCTCAGCTATCCTAAGAAAAGCTCTTGAACACACTCTACTTTGAAAAGCCAGGATATAAAAGTATACAAGGCCCATTGTCCAAGAAAGAATTTAAAAGCAAGACACGTTGCCAAACTGCGCTCCCCACCCAGTTACCAAACACAGGATACAAGGCAGTTTGTTTACTTCTCACAATTGAATGCATACAAAAAAGGTCTCGGTGCAGTCCTGTTGTCAGGTCAGTAGTCAGTGTTAAAATGCTGAAATATCCTGATAAAACTTGCATTTCTGATCCCCTCCCTAAAGCTTCTGTCAAAGGTCTGTTTTCCTTTCTTAGGTTACTCCCTACTGCCTAACATAAGCTGTCACAGCGCCGGAGGACAAACGGCCCCGCTCGGGAAACCGCGCGCTCCGTCCAGCGCCGCGGCTGCGCCAGACCCTGAGCACCCCCAGCTCTGGGGAGCCCCGAATTGTCCAGGGGAGAGCAGGAGCAGGGCTGAGATCTCCCCCAGCACCTCTGCCCCTCGCTATCGGGCACTGCTCGGCCTCTGCTACCCGCGCAGCCCTGGAGTGAAACCCCAGGAACCTCGCTGGGTCCTGTCTGCTGCTCTGCCCGGGGCTCGGGTCCCGCTCAGCTGCGGGGCTGGGGAGGTTTGTTGTGTTTTCCTTTTTTCACCACAGCACAATAGGACAAGGCGCTCACAAAATGACTTGGGGGATGCCGTACATGAATGCGCTTGTTCCATCTGTCAAGGTACAAGCTCAGCCCTCGTTAGCACGGCAGACGCCGGCCCCCACCACGGCACTGCCCGGCAGTTTTCAGTGCCAGAGGGAGGGGGAAGAAATAAAATAATACAAGACCACCTTTTCCATGCTAATTTAGCAAGAATAACCTCCTTAAGCTGGGCTGAACAAACCTGTGGGGTGAAATGCATTGTTGAAATGGATCTCCACTAAAACCATCAGCAAAAATACTCCCCCCCAAACGCCTAGAATAAGCTGGAGAGAGTCAGGTCCTTGTTCTCTTTCCAGCTATCGTGTTAAAATGCTCTTCTTGAAACAGGAAGGAGTCCTTTCTTATTGTTGCTTTCGCTAGTGTAATATCAGAAGTGTGACCACAGTAAATCAGTGTGTTAGATATTGAAATGCCATCACATTGTCTAACTTCCCTTCTTGTCTTTTTTAACACAAAGTATTTTTTTTCTTTAAGCTCCAAGCCCTCATCTTTGTGTCTGAGATGCTCTCCTGTCTGACAACAGCAATTTAGAAGAGTTAACTTTTATCGTTCATTCTGCTGTGTAACTTTCCCCTTCAAATTTCTTTATCTGCCCTCTGAGCTCATCTGAACTTTCATGTTCTCCCAGCATGTAGGCTTGCATTCAAAACTATGTCTAATAGACCAAATAAGAGGTTAATAAGAAGTGGCAACAGAAAGAAAAAATACAATCCCTGGTAACTGATAAGAATGACAGTGGCAGCCCTTTATTGTTTGTCTTCAAATATAGAGTTAAAGATCTTTAAAAAACTAAATTTTGACGCCTTTGAAAAGAAAGAAGCACAAAATAACAACAGGGGGTTATTGCCTGCCAGCCACAGGGGAGAAGCTCCATAATTCTTATTCTCCCTTTTGAAGGCTGTTAGAAATCTGATTCAAAAAAGCAACAGCAGAAGGAGAAAGCCTCTTGAGGCTATCGCCATTTCCTGTGATCATGCATAATGCGTTTCAAAAGTGGGTTTTTACCAATTCTGTTGATCAATTGCACCTCCTTCATATTCCCTCTTTTTTCTGCTGTGTTTACATCTGATGTGACTCAATGACAAGCGCTGTCTGAGACTGTGAAACAGACCTGTCATGTTGATTTATGGGCGCATCAAACCACGACTTGTCCAAACTGAAGCTCGCAGTTCATTAATTAGAGAGTTGTGACTTTGAAGTCAGCTTTCAGACTGTGGTTTTTAACATTTGGCTTAATTTATATGCTCTTGAATGTGGATCTCTAAGGAAAAAACTGAAATTCCCTTCTTGTCTTTGAACTTCTTTTGACCGCACAATAATCATTTCTTTGTCCAGAGTGATGCCTGCATCCCAGAGTCATTAACGCGCATTGAACTGCCACTGATGAGTAAGCCCTACTGAATTAGAAAAACAGCCAGCAAAACAAAGCTGAGAGCATTCTGCACAGTGATATCTCACAATTACATGCCTTCCCTCCCTGTGCCATTTCCATTTTAATTACTGTTAGTCCTTTAGATTTACATTTTAGACACTTTTTAATCTGTTCCCTTTTTATTATAGTGGCGCCCGTAAGCGCGCTATGGTTAAGGTTGTGTCAGCGTTTCCATTATAAACCCCCCTGTTTTCAGGGGTTTATAACTCAGCTGGAAAAATTCACTCTGGGTTGAAACTTGGCACAGGTGGCACGATTTGCCAAAATTTCAAGGGGAATGGGGAGCAGAAATCGGTGCATGCTTTGAGCAACACCCCTTGTCAGGTGACACAAGCGCAGCCGCTGTCACCGGACATCACCCAGTGTCTTGCGCCAAGAGGCAGCTTTCTAGGATCTACCTAAGCCAGCACTGATGTCAGATTAAACAGGGAAGTCTCAGACTCCTCCAGACTTATCAGGTGGGGTCAGCACCTTAAAGTAAATGTAATTGCAGGAAAATTAAATCTAAGCATACCAAAACCAATGAAGTTTTGGATATGACAGGTATTTTGGAAGGACGTGTATCTAAAGGACAGGCAGAAACTACCCTGGCCTGTTCCCTCCTGTTATGGACCACGGCAGCATCAGAGCAAGGTCTCCTGCCACCTCTTCTCTGTGTCACCACTGATGCTGCTCCAGTGTGAGGAATGTGCAACCAGAACCTCCCTGGTTGGAAAGTGCAAGCCCAAACTCAATACCTCTCGGCATTTTGCCTTGTTTAGAGAGGACAGCAGCGATCTGGGCCTGCTGCCTTGCCCCCTCCCCTCTCCACCATAACTAACTCCCCAAAGCACTCTCCCAAGATACAAGTCTAGATGCCTGCTCCAGGACTCATACCAAACAGCAAGGCCTGGTCCTCTGCTATAAAATATGTGGCAGCGAGCAAATGGAAAGCACAGGAAAACACAGGCGAAAACAGGACAATAACTCTAAATCTGAAAGCTGAGGCCCGATAGAGTCAGTTCAGTTGTGCAATCATTTATAAGATGAATGACAGTTTAATAGCCACTAGACAGTCCCCAGGGATCTGTGGTTTGAAAGTAAAATGGGTATTGTCTGTACCTCTTTAGGCTGTTTTCCAGCATGTTGTTGCTGTAAAAGTTGAAGCTGCAACTGTTCCTGTTGTTTCTTATAAAACTCTTGAAGCTGCTGCTACAAAGAAAAGGAAAGATGGTAAGCAACAAAGTGGAGAGCCAATTCAGTGTCCCTTTTGGTGTAACACACAAACTGTGATTTGAAAAATAGCATCCTTTTATCTGTAATGGTCTGACCTTTAGTTTGAAACTCAACAATAAATTCAGTGCACACTGACTATTCTTGGCATTATCGTTTGAAAAGTAATCTCCAAAATGAACTGATGAAAAACATACCATTTTCTACACAAACTAATTAAAATAAGGCAAGGAATGACCTTTGATTGTAACAACAAAGCCAAAATGCCCTTGCTGAGAGAGCCTGGCGGATCTCTGTTGTGAAACACACATGCTTTCTAAATGATAGGGTTTGACTGTATTAAGTGTTGTTCAATACATGCATAGACATCCTGGGAAATGCTCTCCTCCTCCCGTTGCCCAGATGTGCTCCGTGCGCAGGCAGCGCTCCGGCTGCGGGCAGGACGGAGCCTGGGAGCCAGGAGGAGCAGGCAGGGTCGGGCTGGGGGGATGCTGACACCCACCCGCCCACCCGGGCTCCCTGAGACCCCGCTGTGCCAAACCCCGTGGTAACAGAGCCTCGGGGCTTGTTGGTGGCCAGCTTCCAGCTGAGAAAGGACCACGGGCTGCGAGAAGCTCTGACACACAGCCCAGCATATGTTGGCTGAAATCAAACAGGCTTGCAAACCTCTCCACTTCTGTTTCCACAGCCCTTCACGGTTCCAGATGGAAATAACGAGGTCTAAATTGGGAAGTATGGCCCTTCTACCTTGTTTACTCCAATTAGTCAGGGCACACCAAGCCTTCTGAGGGATGCAGGCAAAAGCAACAGGGACATCTGCCGAAGTCCTGACACTTAAATATGCATCTGTATTATTTAGCTGATCTTGGAAACACTCCTAGCACTGCTCTCTGGATTTGCTTCCAGTAGCTATTTCTAGAATTAAAAACAAAAGAGCAGTCAGTGCAGCTCACAGCATGGCTGCTCCAAGGTTCAGACCTGAGATGTGGGCAGCTTCTTTCCCCAAGGGTGCTCCAGGAGGTGAAGCCTCCAGCATCCACAGGGGCCACCTGAGCAGCTGTCAAGGAAACAATTACCTGTTGAAGCATGAGTGCCTGCTGCTGTTGGAGCAGGACTTGGAGTTGCTGGGGAGTTAGCACTTGTTGCTGGAGGATCTGCTGCATTTGCTGGGGAGTGATCACTTGAGGTGTCATCATAGCCACCGACACTGGAACCTGAAGGCCAAGAGGAGACAGAGAGGGTCAGAGCACATCCCCACAGCTCCTCCATCATCCCCATGCCAGGGGAGCCCATTTCTGGCATCAAGGGGGCTGAAGGTGAGAGTTCTCAGAGCCCACCCTGGCCAACACACAGGTACTGACCACACCTTCCTAAATTCCCCTTTTGCAAAACACTATCGGATGGAAATTCCTTAAAGCAAGTAATATGGTAGAGATTTATTTATTTGTACAAGAAATCATCAGCTGGGTCCTTCCCCTCCCAGAAAGCCCTTGCCTCCTGTAGAGAAATCCAACAGCCAAATATCCCGCGCTGATGGGATCTAGACCCTATTACAACAGGTTTTTCAGAAAATTGAAGGAAGGCTCAGTGATGTGAATAACAGCACTAGACTCCTATGCAATTTTTACAGAAAGGCCCTACCACGATGTCTTTACCATTCCATATTCACCCAGCATACAGATGTCTTCAATTCTTTCATATTATGTGAGATACCATTAAAAGCCGCTTTCCATGACATTTCAGTGACAAACAGCTACAGTGATGAACTTGATAGCATTTCATATTTGCAACTGTTAACACGTTTCTGCACGGGCATCTTTGCAAGGAACCTGTACACTGTATCTGAAAGGATGATGTCTTGTTCAGATAAAACACTGACATTAAAATGACAGGCTGTCTTGGCCAAGGTTACACAAATTGTATTCAAGCGGATACCTAATGACAATGCTATGAATTCTGCAAGCTTTCTAGAATGTAATTTAGCTATTCAAAATAATCACTGCACTTGTGTTTAATTTGCAGACTACATGAGAACCATTTTGTCAGTCCCAGTAATGCAAGAAGACTATTTCCCTAGAAACCCACCCCTCTACCCTCCACTCCAAAAAAGGAAAAGAAAAAGGGGAAAAAACAATAGAGGAAAAGACAAAACCCGTATGAGTTTTAACAGTAATATTGAAGCACCTTACTTTTCTATAGTTTTAAATCAAACACATGACAGCACAAAACTAAAAGCAGTAAAGGATATACTTTGCTAAAAAGGATCTCCTGTCATCTCATGTATTACAATAAAAGCTAATAATATGTTTAGCACTTTTTCTGTGCACCACTTTAAAAAAAAATCAGCAGACAATAGCTGATCAGAAGATAAAGGAGTTTAAAAAAAAACCTCCAGTGTAGTAGTAAGCAAGAGAGAAATGCAGTATTAATTTTATGTAACATAATGTCTTAATATGCAGTTTATCTTGACTTTTTCACATGATTTGTCCTGTCATTTGCATAGCAAGCTCTCATTCCTAATTTCACAGTCATTATGCACTGATGTCCTGATTTCTCAGCATCACTAATCTTGATGAACTAAAAATGGTTCCTGAAGGTCAGACGCATGTACAGTGCACATCTCCCCGTGTTGTTGTGTACATGTCGTGTGCCAGGGCCAGACACTGCCTCCAGAACATCTGCCTGAGCAGAGCCCAGCACCATCCCATGACATCCCATTAATGCTGACATGGTGAGGTCCTCTGAGCACTTCCCGTGGCACAGCACATTCCCACATCACTGATGGGGTGGGCAAAAGGAGATTTAATTACAGGACAAACACCAGAACCACCAAAAGCAGTGGCCATTCTCTCATGGTGCCATGTCCCTGTACCTATGGGAAAGCCACCACCCTGCCATGCAGGACCAGCTCTGAGGACACTGAGTCAACAGGATGGGTAATCCCATTAATTCAGAATATCTTAATCCACAGTCTTTTACAAACTTTTCTGGGAGTAGAAAAATTATTTAATTAAATCCTGCCGTCACTATCTTCGCCCCAAAGCGTGACTCACCTTCATTATTCTCATCCCCAGAGAAGTTTACTTTACCCTGGGGTTTGTACTACCTCTTATTGAAGCTGGACCAAGCAAACAGAAGAGGAAGCATGCTTAAGTATGTTTTCTGTGCCCTTCTTGGAAGATAGACAAGACAAATACTCTTCAGTCAGATTTATGACGACAAGCAGGGATGCAGACAGGAATAGGGTGGGGTGCTGTAAACCCTACACATCGGTGATTAATCCACAGGGCTGCATTCTGCCGTCAGCCGGGCAGGGACAACTCCCATTCACTTCCATGGCCTCTCTGCACGTTTATCGTGGGACAGATCTGGCGATTAGGCCCTATCTTTGAAAACTGGCCACGTACCTTCCAGTAACAAATCTCTTAGCTGCACACTCCTCGCTAGAACAGAAGCACTTAAGCAGAAAGAAAAAAAATAATGCATGTATGTACTGCACACAGTGACAGAGTACAAGTACACAAAGTACGAGTTTGTGTCGGTCCGTTTGACTTCATTTTACCATCTGAAACCGCATTTTCACACCACACCTGCGCTTCTAAAGAAGGTGCTGCCTTCCATTTATAAACACAGCTAACAGCCACATTTAGCCACGGCCTGTACTTTAGTTTATCACAAAAGCAACTTACGGAAACCTCGCACAAACAAATCTAAATGAACCAGAAACTATTGTGTTAAAAATTACAACACGCATCCCGGACGAGTGTAGGCACACACATACGGTCTGAGGGATTTTAAATAGTTAAGAATGATGGCCTATATATCCACTCTCTTAACTCCCAACGTCCAACTTTTCCATGTAGCTAGTCCCAGGTAATACTAGGAATCAAAGGGCATGCAGCACCAGCAATAGGCTATTATAGCCCACACTTTATTACCCATTACTACCGAGGTCATTAGCGGTAAGAGTGATTGTACCGGTCTTAACCTATTGATCATTGTAACTACTATCATTTAATCCCGTGTTGAATGTCTGGAAAGCTGCTAAAGGCACACAAGAGAGAGTGCTTTAGTGATGAGAAATATAGCCAAAGCTTGGAAATTACACTTTGATTCATAAAATCTAGCCAGTGGTTTAAATCAATAGTATTTAAAACAGTCATGTAAGTTCTTAACTACAGCTCTCTAATATTTATGGGTCCCTTTTTGAGTGTACTCAGTCAAAACTAAACTTTATTTTAGATACTGTGCAATATACTTTACATTATGTTAGATAAAAAATATTTATTTCTGATATTTTGTCTGATGTTAAGTGAAACTTAAACCAAGAGCTATAAATTCATTTTAGATTTCTATCTCTCAGATGTCAACTTAAATGTGTTGCCAAAAAAAATTACAAACCAACTTTAAAAATGACTTAACTGTTTAAGTACATGAAAATGAGCATGTTTTATGAGTTAACAATGAATCACAGAAGGCAGTCTATGAAGAACTAAAATAATTCTGTCTTACTGCCTTCAGGGAGTTGAAGTTCAAATTAAACTACTGGCAGATATATTTAAAGAATGCTAGGTTAGCATGCAGAGAAGAAATCAATCTTTTATTTTTTCTTTCAAGTTGTTTATTTCTATTTTGCACTTGAAACATGATTGTTGTTATTGATATGATTAATGAACTACTTTTGGTATTGTTGACTGATAACAATAGGGTGTGGTAGATACCCAGCTGCATGTAAACCTGGCAGCAAAGGTAAAAATACAGCTGCAATTTGGCTTTGGGAGCTGTGCTAGTATGGACCTGCTGACATGCTAATACCATCAACGGCAAAAAATGTCTTTAATACTCACAATTGTCTTCGCTCACTGTTTCTGTTTCTCCCAGGGTTTTGCCTCTGCTCCTCTGCATCCCCCAAAGCCCTCCCGGCCCCACAATCCCCTCTGAGACCCTCCCATTTCAAGCCCTAAAAATGCCCTATTTTGGCAAGACCGACCAAGGGAAACTTCCACAAACTTGGGCCAAGCTCCCCTTTAACTTCCCCACGAAATTACAGCAGGGATGCATTTGTCACTCCTCCACACAACCCAGACAAGGGTCACGGGGATGAAAATGATTTAGTCCTATTTAATCATCTCCATTCCTTCATTTTTGGTGATATTAATATAATTAAATACTAGCTAAATAATTTCAAGTAGTTTAATCTTGTATGAAGGAAAAAAAAAAAGGAAAAAAGAAGAATGCCATTTTCACACCCCGTGCCTCCGGTGCTGGATACGGCTGTAGTCCTGTTAACTGTCAGCAGGCATGCATGGAAGATGGGGAGGATTTCCTTAATTCATAAAGAATAACTCTGCCAGAAAATCCTTTTCTCCTGCAATCTATGTTCGAACTTGATTTCAGTCAGCCCTCATCCCAGGCACCTTGGATTTCCAAACAGCAATTCGTCGGTTAAAGATTTTGTGATAAAAGTTAAACGGAGCAAAACAGCTGAACACAGAAAAGAACAAGTCGCTGAGGAACAGTTAAAAATACTGAACTACAGTAAAAATAGCTACGGCCAGACAAAACCAAACAATGAACTTGAGCTGTCCTATTAGCAAGATATTACATGCAATATATTTAAAATATAAAAAAAAAATTCAGGCGGAACAATGCAAAACAGGAGAAGATAAAGCACTGACACCCTGGCAAGTAGAGAGGCACGATGCCACAAGCCAGAGCAGAGCCCAGCAAAGTAAGAAGTGCTGAGGGCAGGCAGGACCTGCTTCCATCCTGAGACTAAAACATTTCCGACACAGTATTTCATCCTCCAAAACCCCAACACAAAACGCCACTGTCGGAATTATTCACGCAGCAACTGCAGTGCTGGTTCATTATGCGAAATGGAATCTCACTTTTAGACTTAGTTCTTTTGCCATAATACAGCACAGCACATTAAGACAGGTAATGTGTATTATATTAATGTAAAATCAGCTAAGTAGTCTGTCATTAGCATAACTGTGCTCTCTGTAACAATACAACTCCCTTTTGTAAGAGGGAAAAAACCTCCTTAAAATTAAATTAGCATTTTATTATTATAATTTTGTTTATTGTATTTTATCAGGAGTGAAGATCTCTTTCTGACCCACAGAAAGCAAAACGATGGGCTATGCTGACATTCCCTTGCATGTCAGGATGTCTGCCGTCTTCTGCATTCTCTTCTAGCTGAGGAAAAATGGGAATATTTTTGTATTTGTTTACAGAATGAAACATCTGATCTTATCTTCCACTTCTCATGCATACCAGGTTTCTCACTAAGTGCCAGGATAATTGTTTCTGCTATAATAAATACCCATTTAATTTGCATAAAAATATAAAGTTTACATAAATTAAATCCTTTCTACATCTAACATTTGTCAAATAGAGACTAAACCAGAAGATACACACACACATCCAAATACCCCTTTAAAAAGATGAGTGAGATTTTAAGCTTGAGATAACCATCATAATTTTTCACATTTTAAAAAGTTACCATTTTTGTTTCCAATCTCTAGCATGAAAGGAAAAATTATATAACCTGCTGTACATGGTTTGAAACAGTGGTGATTTTATAATGATTCACTTTAAAACTAAAAAAAGAAAAAAAGGGAAAAAAATCCTGCATTTTTTTCCAGAGTTTAGGAAGGGAAATGTTAGATCAGCATATTCTGCCAAAAAAGCCTCAAATAAACCAAAAGCAATCCTGCTTAGAAACATCCAAAATATCCCTAAAGCCCTTGAAAACCCCTTGAAACCCTCTCTCCCAAACACCCTTAATATACTGAGAATGATCATGGTGTCAGACTCCTTACATTTGTGTATTAATTCATACATACATTATGGAGAGCTTAATTAAATAATAAAAGACCACGATTGAAGCAGCAACATTTAACATGCCCAGAATTTCATGTGAGTGAAAGGGAAGTGTTATACAGAGGGGATTTTTTTTTTTTTCTTTTCTTAGGGCAGATTTTAAAGAATTGCAACTCCCAACAGATTTCTAAGAAGGATGAGCCCTCTCTACATCCCTGGCTATTTTTTCCTGCAAGAATCAAATCCATAGCTGCCTGCTCTTCAAACCCCGAGCATTTGAGATGACGTACATTGTCGTGGCCAGTTGAAAAAAAAAAAATTAGTGATTCTTGAAAAAAAGAAAATCCACCTGGTTAAGTCATGCTGTTTATTTCCCACACAAACCAGAGCTCTGCTTAAACACCCGGGTTGGCTTTGCCACTCTGGTTCCAAGCGACGCCTTGATAACAGTTGTAAACTTTATTTGCTTAAAAATGTGCAGGTTTTCACACCTATGGCAGACACCTACAGCTGAACATCACAGCTAAGCACAACGGTGCAAATTAGATTCTAATGAGAAAACATCAGTTGCTTCTTTGACAATTTTGCCATTCACTGATTTACTTCTAATGAAGACGCACTCCAACCAGCCAGCTCGCCGTGTTAAAGGTCAAAGCACGTTCAAAAAAATGCCTCACAAAATCAAGGCAAATGGGAAACCCGCAAAGAAACCTTCTCATAAAGTGGCGTGGCAATTAGAGTAATTGTGCAAAAAGCCATCTTCGGTAAAAAGTAAAAGAAATTAAGCTGCCACTACTGTAACAGGTTAGATGAAAATCAAAATTTAATGTATTCTCCCTTGTGTCATCTTGTTTTGTCAAGACATCAAATAGAATTGGAAAGTACAAAATAACAAGCCCTTGAGAAATCACAGAAGCCGACCTTTTTGATGTTGTTGGTTTACCTTGTTCTCAGTTATTTGAACAATGATGTTTCAGATTTAAGGGCAAGATAAAGCTTAAAAATTAAAACCCGTTGTCAGTTTGGGGAGGAGGGGTTGTTGTCCCTCCCAAATAACAGAGCATCTTACCTAATCAATGAAGGCAAATCCGTCCGAAACTAGTGCACAGAACAATTAGCAACTCCACTTATTTGTTCAGTATTCAGTCTGTGTTCTATAACATTCATTCAACTTCAATACAGACTACAGATCCTCCTGCTAGCGCAGGAAACCGCACTGGAAAGGTTAAAAAGAAAAAAAAAAATAGAAGAAAAAAAGGCTAGGGCAGAGATATTTGCCAGTGCTGCTGCTCTCCCAATCTCTACACAGCCACTTCAATCTGCAGATGAGTACATGGTGGATTTTTTTCCCCTTTCCTTTTAACTGGAAAGTGAAGCTGAACAAGTAAGCACCTTATAAAAACAAAACAGGACAGAACATTTTAACTGAACTACAGCAAAGTAGTTTCCAGTAATGCAGTTCTGCTTTCAATAAAACAAACAAACTGCTTAAAACCAGCCAAGCCTTTCACCAAACAATAACAAATTTAGCTTATGGTGTCAGGACTTTCCCACAATCTAGTTCTGCAGGTGTTGATAAAACTACCCCAGCTACCACTTTTCCCTAGCAAAGAGGGGAGAAAAACAACACCAGTAAGTTACCCTGCTACTGAGAAACCTTTACAGAAAGTAAATCCAAGTGCTGCGTTCCTCCCAGCCCACGTTTGTATACAGCAGCTCTGAAAAGACTAAGAAATACAGCACAAAAAAGCACAGGAGCTTTTGAAACTCCTTAAACTTCTGAATGTAAAAATCCTTCTCCCCTTACCTTTCTTCAGCTGCCGGAGCATGTAATCACAGACACAGAAACCAAGGCATTTTGCACTGAAATAATAATTTCAGGATTTTAAAAACAACTTCATTCTCAAGCAACAAGGATGCTTGAGCACAGTCAGGTTAAAATGGTGCATAAGAAATTGCTCTGACTGCCCTACCTCGCTTTCAATGCCTAAAAATCCATTTCATCCTTCTCCACACAACTGTTGCAACCCTTTTCTTCCTTGCACACACCTAAAACCAACTGCACTCGTGCAGACATCAGAGCCCACTGTCCATCAGTGCAACCATCCATCTGTGACCCCTCTACCGTGGGCTCTGATCACTGCTCACACCCCAGCACCAATTTCAGCGTGGGGTTAAGAGCTACACTTCTAAAACGTGTGCAGGGCTCACTCAGCCCCAGAAGAACGTGAGGCACCCACACCTTCCTCTGAGCACTGAGGTCCCTGCAAAAACAGCGCTGGGATTTTATTTCTTCCCTGTCAATCCCATTGTATTTATGACTTCTCTTTAGTTCAGCTGAGTGACTGGTCAGAGCATGTCTCAGAGCTTTTTTTTTTTTTCTTTTAAAACAAAAATAACAGTGCTTAGAAAAGGGAGGGCACAATGGCACAGCACAGTAAAGTGAATGTTAAACAAGACTCAGAAAAAAAAACAAACCAACTGTAGCAAACAAAAAAAATTTCAAAGCAGCCCTTCCTATCATAAGCTTTCTGATGATTTATGGTTTACCAACTCAGCAAGGTTACGCAACACTGCATGCCTTTAGATGCATTATTTGAGTCAGTTGAGATTTAATTAAGATCACAGCCTCCAAAATCCCTGTCAAATGAAAATTCACAGAAGACAATACACTATATATCCTCATGCAGATAGTCTCCATTCCATGCTCTGGAATAACATAAGTTAATCCTCGTTTCTATGGTGGCAGACAAAAGTTCACTAATTTTGTTTTCTTTTGACACTTGTGTTGTTTTCTGTTTTATGTCATGAGATCATTCCCTTTTGAGAGGGGAGGGGAGCTGATATAGGGGGAGAGGAGGGAGAGCAATATGTCTGAATATGGCAGCAGATGTATTTTGACATTCTCACAGCTCTGCTGTGATGTCATCAAGTTTTCATATAATTAACCCCTGCCAGTAAGAGCATCCTTTTATGACATCTGTCCATTGGGAAGAGGAAGAAGGAGGCAGGGAAAAAAACCACAAAAAGTCTTTCTCTCACACTAATACCAAAATCAAACAAAATTAAATTAAGGCTACAAAACAGCATTTACATCTTCCTTCTGTATCAGTGACTGGCTTTCCCCAATTCATTATCTGCCCCAAGTACCTCCTCACCTTCGAGGTGCTCTGAAACCACAAGCCATGGATGCCCAGCTCATTCCCAGCGCCTTCTCCTCCTGATGATCCTGGTGCAGGGGAACCCCTTCACTGTATAATCCAGTTCCTCTATTTGCTAAGCATGAGCACGTTAAATAAAACAATATTTCTTACAGAGAAATTGCTAGAACTTTACCTCATTCCACTGTATTCCTATTTGCATTATCTTAATATCTGCTTGCTTATCTCATGGTTTAGAAATGACAGGTGCTAGCGGTCTTTTGTTTGACAGGCCACTACACAAATAACTGTCTTGCCTGAAAGGGCTAATGCACTACTAATGAACAATAAATCAACTTTGATTATAAAGTGTCAGACCAATCAGTTTGCAGTTCAGCTCTATCACAGTCTAGGCCAAGGCAGCTACTCTGTTCAGGCAGGACTCGGGTTTCATCTCTGCAGCCTTATCAATGAAATTTTTTGGACGTAGCCACAGGAGATCACTGAAAGCCCTCTGACAGCAGATTTTCCGCCGGCTGCGAGGACAGAGCCTGCTTTTAGAGACTTCCTAGGCTGCTACTACAATAAATATACAATCAACAAAAGCCATTTCTTTACCAGACAGAAGCACACTCTAATGACATACGCACATGTGCACATGTGTTGTAGCCCTGACTTTTAGAAGCAAACAGAAATGCCTTTCAACTTGGTGTAAAAGATGTGCGAGATGCCTGAAAGCTCCGCACATTAAACACACTTACGAGGGTTCGATCTGGTAAAAAATAATTTAACAGGCAGGGTGCTTACAGCTCCGGGGGGAGAGGAGGGTAAAGAGCCTCCTTGCCTACTACAGCTACTGCACATGCACAAGGCATTCCAGGATTGGGCCCGGGAGCATCAGGCATGAGAATCAGCTGTGATCCAAATAAAAGAAAAGATTTTTAACATTTAAGTTTATTTATAAAAAAGCAAACTAGCGTACGCAAGTCGCTCTTTATTAGAAATAAACTTCAGCGATTTATTGTAGTTCACAACTCAACACTCACTGCTAGAATAAATCCAACCGTTTGGTTTTCATAAACAGATCTTGGTCACCCTGAATGATTCACACTTCCTGCCACCAAACTTGTTTTTATTTAAAAATATGAAATGGTAGCGTGTCGAACGGCGGCACACGCACCGGCAGGACTGTGTCGCGTTACCGAGGGGCTTTTCCCTGCCACCAGCACAAGTCACAACTCTCACCGCCTTCGGAAACAAGCTGGCTTTGAAGGAGTTAATTGCAGAGAGGAAGAGTGTATATGCACTTTGCTCTAAACTTACCACCCACTTCCTAAGGGTTCCCTCCTCCCCGCCACCACCACCCTCGAAATTTCAGCTCACTCGCACTGCAACGCTGACACCGAGCCCGGCTGCGCCGAGATCCCGTTACATCCATTTCGCCGGGGTTCACAGCACCAGTCAATGTCAAAAACAAAGCTCACTCACTTAATTTCCCCCTGGTAAATTGACTAGCGAATCCATTCAGCGATCCCGGTTCCTGACATTTAAACCTGACACTGTGTTTTATCCGGCTCCGTGCACTTTCCCTCCTTCCTCGCTCTTCTTCCCAACTCCGGCGCTGCGGCACAGCCCGCCCGGCTACGCGCACCCGCGACTGTCACGACAGGCGCCAGGCGACACGCTCCGCTCATCACTTCTGAAAACCCCCGGCGAGTTGCGGGGCGCACACGCTGTCCCACCCTCCCTACCTCCCTCCCGCGGAGGAGCCGGGACCGCGCGGCTCCTCCAAGCTCCTCCAGGCCGCCGCGGCTCTTTCCGCCACTTTGCGCGGGCCTCCCGCCCCCGATCCCCCCGCGGGGCACCCACCTGGGCGGCGGCGGGCGGCGAGCGGCGCGCCGGGCCATGGAGCGGGCTGGCGGAGCGGCGGGCGCGGAGCGGTGCGGAGCCTCCGCGGGCGCGGGCGGAGTGCGGGGCGCGCTGCTCGCGGGCTGCCGCCGCCGCGCCGCCACCCGCGCGGCCCCGCCCTGCGCCGCCGCGCACACCCCGCCCCGGAACGGGGCGCCCCGCGGGCCGCCCCCGCCCCCCGCCCGGGCACCGCCGGCTGGACACCCCCCCGGACCCCGGGGCGGGGGAAAGCGCCGGCACAGCGCGTTGGCGGCGCCCCGGGGGAGAGCCTCCTGCCCGCCCCGCAACTTTCCCGGCTGCCGCGGAAAGTGGCTGCCGCTCTGCTGCTGTCTGCCCGACAGCTCTGCAGCACAACCCCGCGATTTCGGTATCGGAAAATAGAACGGAGGATAATAAAGAAACGAGCACAAGGTGCTTCTGACGGGAGTTTGCACCGAAGCGGGGCAGAGCGCCCGGCCTGCGGAGGGGAGCATCTCCCCTTCTTCCCTCGGCCGCGCCTGGGGACCGGCGGTACCCGAGTCCCCCTGCCAGCCCTGCCCGGGGACATCCACGGCCACACGTGGATGTCTAAGGCAGCCGAGTCTGGAGCTCCGTGCTCCCAAAGCCGCCGTGTTTGAGTCTGGGGCACCTCTCAAACGTGCGGTACGCCCAACTCAGAATAAGCTTCACAAACTTAGGAGGGCGAGCTCCAAGAAATGCTTGTCCAGACTTCACCCAAACTCGACCCCCTGTTCGTGCGCTCTCTCTAACCCAGGGATTGCCATAGACCTGGTGGCCCGTTTTCCCTTCCCCAACAAGCTCCCAACCATAGCATATCCTGAGTTGTATCCCACAGCGATCATCGAGTCCAACTACTTCATCTCAGGCAGCAGTATTTGGTAAAACCTCTCCCCCCTATTTCAATTACAGTTTTTTTACCTTTTCACATAGTTTCTGAAGACAAAATTGAAGCAGAGAGTAACTCCTCAGTTACTTCACGTGCAAGCACAAGAGCAGACAGAAGCTGCCCTACACCATTCCCAGCAGAACCTCCCGTTATTTGCAGGAGTCGGGGCTGTCAGACAATAGCCCCATTAGTGATGCTGCTGAAGAACCTCACAAGAAGCAAAGACAAAGGACCCAATTTACTGACAACTTGTGATCTGATGTTAAATGGGATGCGATACGGATTGCTTTCCACCCTAAAGTGTTTTCGTGTCAGATAACAAATTTATTAATGGGATTTTTTTCAGGTCACAAAAATGTGACCCCACCCTCTTATGAATATTTAATAAGGGACTAAGGGCATCTTTTGCAAGACCCTAAATCTGCCAGAAACAGCCTACATGAACCAGAAAGTGCCTGCCTCTTAAAGGGGCACGGACGCCCTGAGCAGGTCAGCACAGACAGGGCATGGGAACAGCCAGGATTTATCCTTGTTATATCTGTGCAGAACTAAGCACACACGTACACACAGAGCCCCTGACACACCGGGAGCTCAGCAATAACATAAACCATAAAGCATGCAACACGCTAGTAATAATTATCACCTGTGCTTAAGAGAAATCCTTCCTGTCCTGGACTTCAAAGTAATCTCGAGGAACTTGGATTGCTTTGGGAAATACACGACAGAATACACAGACTTAAACTTTTCAACAGTTCTCTTGTGGACCACCTCCTCCTTCCTGCTGGATTTCTACGAGAGTTGCTGTGGCAGCGTTCCCAGCAGCCCCGACGGCAAAGGAGCAGCGTTTGGAAGGCTCTGAGTGTTAACACACCCTGACCAACTCTGTAGCCAAAATGAGCAGGGGGCTGCATGCCCTGGCAGTCTCTGCAGATCATCAGGGGATGCTCTACAGATCCTAGCTGGGAAATCTTTTGATCCATCTTGTTTTCCTCAGCAGAAACTTCTCACCCAGACAAGCCTCAATCCTATTCTCACATCATCAATTCTTATTTTCCAGTATCACCATAGCCAGGCACACAGCTCAATCCAAGGCCAGTGCCCTCCTTCTGCCCTGGTCACCAGCTTATCACACGCCTGTGAGCCAAGCTCTGCATTACTCTATTTATAAAAAAAAGGGATTCTATGAAGCCTACTACTTTGCTCAAGGCATTTCTCTTCTTTCCAGGGGCAAAGAAAAAGTGTAATGTGTCAATGCAAGCCCAAAGCTGTGAGAGCTACACGTGAAGCAAAAGCACACTGCTGGCTCTGGCACTAACAATTCTCCCAAGCCTTGGGCAAGTCACCTAGGAATTTTGGTGGCTCTAGCTATTTTTTAATGTCTCTGATGTTGAGGATGCCTCTTTCTCTGAGAGCTCAGTCTGCAGTGTTCCTGGCCTGGCTTTGCAGGGGCCTGCACAATTTCAAGGCAGTCAATGGCCCCAACATCTCTGCCTCCTCATCTGCAAATTGGGGATAATATGACTTGTTTCAGGATCTTCTATAGACCAATATTTGCAAAACACTTTGAAAATTGAAAGGTGCTGTCTAAGCACTGAGTGCTGGCCACAGAACCTGCAAGCCATATTTTTAAAGCGTTTTATACCCTTTCATATAAAAGCTTCATACCTGCAAGCTCAGCCAACATCTGCTCTGGGCTAAAAACTTCAGCCTTAGTAACAGAGATGGTAGCACTTGTTAAGCAAGGTCACCATGAAATATAATGCATTTCTAAGCCAGCAAAATATTTTGAAAGACCAAGAAGAACCATAAACTCCCACTTTAATTCCATTCAATTACAAAGAGTCATCACAGACAGAGACCATCCGACAGGGATATTCAAAACAGAACATATAAAGTAATACATTAAAAATAACTGGGAGAGAGCGTGGCAGGCTAGATGGCTATTTGGCACTGTGTGCCCACGGGATCTGATCCATATTTGGTGGTGGTATCTTTCACCTAGGTGAAAGAAAATTATCACTGGATACTAAGCTCTAAGGTCCAAGTGAGAGGAATAGATCATTAATTACGACAAGTATAGTGGAATAAATGATTTTGCTATGCCATTATTTTACATGTACACTTTATTCACAGACTTTTGCAGGTACCTCTCCATGCAGAGACCTCAGACTTGCCTACAGAAAAGCCTCAGCTGCCTGCAGGGCAGAGAAGAAAAAAAGAAAAGACATCCACAAAGTGCAATCTTCTCTAACCAGAGTCAACCTGCCCCAAATGAGTCAATTTTATGTCTAGTCCTAATACGAGGCAATTTCTACCTAAAACAGCAATACATCTGCACTCAGTCCTTGAGATGTTCTCCTGAGCAGGCACGGCCAAACAGGTCCCACTTTGCACTCTGGCAGCTGGTAGTGGGCCAAACCCCGTGCCCTGCTTCCCAAACAGGAATTTGGGAGCAATTCAGCTGGATTTAGGTGCCAGTGCTTCTGTGGCACAGAGGAGCCCACCCGCCCAGCGGGGCCACGCCAAGCCTGGCAAAGGCAAGTGCCAAACCGGGCTGCTCACACTCGGACCGGAGCCATGGGCTGCTGAAAAACCAAACTGCTGCTTGCAGTTCTGAGGGAAAAAGGCCATCTCGGATACTATTCCCACTCCTGGATCCCCAGGCCCATTTTTGTGGGGTTAAATCATATTTTCCTGTTTTGAGAATGCTTCATTTTCCCTTGTTGCTGTTTGAAAGACCTACAAAAACAAATGGGGAAAACAACTGACTAAACAGGAAACAGTGAAACTTACAACCCACAAAGTGCTGAGAAAAAGGACAAAGTAAACAGTTTTTTGGGTCATTTTTAATAATCTCAGCTAATGCCCTCATGGTAAAATATCTTCAGGCAGAAATTTAGATTTTTAGGCTGATGGTGTCTAACAAAACAGAACGCCAAAGCAATTAACATTTCAGAAATCCTTGTGTCTCTGTTACTCTTCTTTTTTTTTGATGTGAAACTGTAATTTTTCTTACTGGCCCTGCAAATTCTGCATGAACAAGGCTCTTTAAATCCTCTCAGTGTTGTACAATGGTTTAAATTTCACTTCATGGCATGCTTTAAATTACCATTCACATCTTCATTTAATGCATCATTTTATAATGCCAGTGTTACTAGTTAATTTATATATACACAGCAGGATGTGTCAACATTCAGGTGAGTTATGAATATGATTGTACAGGAGTTATGGAAGACATTTCAGCAAAATTATGGTTCCCTCTAAACATAAAAATATTAATAATGAATCAAACATCACAGGTAAACAACAAATTTTATATAATTGCTCCCCCCCATGCTTCTAGATAAATAAATAAATAAGTATGGCATCATTTTTGCTGTGCATTCATATTTGATTGATCTTAATAAATTGCCATCTCCTTTCCTAATAAACTGTAATCTCTTGTTTCCGCCACAAAGTAAAATTTATTAGCACACTCTTCTACCAGCAGGTCTGCATCACTCACAACACAGTGTGCAAATTGTTCCACGTATGCTTGGGCATTATTCATAATTTATTTTTCTGCCCCAAAGTACACAATATATTGAGAGGTAATCACCACTAACTGTTCTCAGTTACTTTCCTTAATTATGTGAGATGACATTTATGTCACGTACAGTAGAGGAAATGCTGCAGTTTCCACTAAAACTCTATTTTTTATATTTTTTTTGCCATGGGTTGAAACACAGTGTTCACACAGAGAAAACCTTCTTAGGACAGGAAAGACTGGAGGTGGTATCTGGTAGGAGATGGGAACACCTCCACTTGAAAAGAACAAGCCCTGTCTACCAAAATAACCCACTGGGCATGACAACAGCGATGGCTCCGAGAGGAAAAGTAGGTGTTTTGTCGTGATGTTAAAGTTGCCATGGCAAGAAAAAAAACCACAGAATGAAACATCAACAAAACAAATGTCAATCAAACACATTTTTGCCTGTTAAGCGTTAACCAGTGAACTCCTGGCCAGCCCAGACCATCTCCTGCTCCGTGTCCCAGTGTGGGTGGAGGGCTGGAGCCACCCCAGGGTCCACAGCTGGATGTTTGGGGCTGGATCAGCCCAGTTTGGGGCTGGTGTGGAATGGTGCACTGCTGGAAGCACTGCCCTCTCCTGGTAATCTGCCTCTCTCATCAGGAGACTGAATGCTTCACCTCACTCACAAAGGATGCTCTTTAAAAACCCAGGTCTGCTTCCACAACAACCCAACCTACACACACGAATGTATCGCCAGAGATATAAATTACAATAAAACTGATTAGCTATGGGTCCCTTTAGGTAGTAACACCTATCAAACCGTTGTGCTCACAGTCCAGGAGTGCTGAGTTCTGTATTCTGGTACTCATGTGAGAACACCCTCTATCACCACTGGGCACTGTCATTTTTCACTCACTCTGTTGGGAACATGTATCAGAGTATTTTCAATATATTTCAATAAAACACCTTCTTAGCAATAATGGGCCACTGTTCCCATTTCAGTGGTCCCTAAGGTTTCATGATACAGTTTATTTAGCTGGCTCACAGCTCCAAGTTTTCTTCCAATATTCAAAAGCTATTTTTATTTTTTTTAAAGAAGGCAGCCAAGGGAAAAGCTTTTCTTCTTCTATAAAAAGCAGAACAGTTAAGTTGATACATGCAACAAAACAACCCAAATTATTTCCTAAAGAGGTGTTTAGTCAACAGCCCTCATGGTTAGATGGGAATGCACAGAAAAGCTGTGACAGTGCTGGTGCTACAGAGGGATGGAGTTTGGAAGCAGCACTGGGATCTCTGCTCCTGCTAGAAAAAGCACTGTGACTCCAGGAATCAAATGCACATGGAAAAAGAGCTTTTTAGGAAGCAGGGCTTGCTGAGGATGTGTCCTCATGACCACCACCCTGTGATGCCACAGTGTGCTTCTCCTACTCCTCCTCCTCCTCGCTGTCTCTGGGTCAGGAGCAGCCCCTCACTAAGCCCAGCAGGATGGGGAACGGGAGGGGGGGAGGAGGTGTTGCTGTTTTGGGAAAACAGGGCTGCGGGGCAGGAGAAGCCCCAGCCTCAGCACAGCCGTGCCCTGGCCTTTGGCCACGTCAGTCATTCTGATGGTGCACATCTGGTTTCACAGGGGCGAGACACAGGCAGCGCGCTGGCTAAGCAAACAGCCCGGCCACAGCACTTTGCTCCCGCTCCCCTGGGCTCATCCCGCCGGCTCAGAGGCCTTTGTGCATCACTAAGCAGGGCTCACTGCGTGCTCTGGGCTTTTCCTTTGTACTTCACTACAGCCCTTCACAGCGCAGTGCCACAACCTATCCCTTCATTCCAGATAAACTGGCCCAAACTCAAGGACAGGGCTCTCCCTCCTGCTTCCCTTCTCCAGGCAAATGCAGCTCCTGTCTGTGAGCAAGGGTTATGACCCATCAACATTTCCTATCCAAATCCAGCTGCTGCTGATTCTGATCCTTTCCCCTCCCCTCCCCTGAGCCACAAGAAAAGGGAGGATGCTGAGAGGCAGCAGGTCTTGGAGCTGGAGAGGATGCGGTGTGGCAGCCAGGACCTGCTCCTTTGCTGCACCCACCACGGCAAAAGATAAACAAGTAAATAAAATCATTTTTCTGTGGTCCCTTAAAGATAAAAAAAATTCTCTTCCTGTAACAAGAGAAATCCCTCTAATAAGTCTAAAGATTTTGGTTTGGAAAAGCACAAACTCGCTGCAAAGTGTGTAACAGGAGAGGAATACTGCAAAAACTGATCTCTGGAAGGAGACAAAAATTCTCTGCCCTCAAACTCATCAGCTTCTGGGGTGGAGGGTGGCAGCAGCTTCACCACACAGAGCCCTGAAGGAATTCAGGACACCTGAGGCACCAAATCCTTCACTCGACTGAAATTGCAGGGTGATTAAGCAGAGAGAATGTAACTATCCAAACTGTAATTTGGCCAGCACAATGGATTTAACACCCCTATTCTTGGGAGGAAAAAAAAAAAGTACTGTATTTGAAGTTCAAAATCTAATTAACTATTTGAGAAAAAGAATTCTGTTTTTAAAAGAAAATTCCTAACAATATAAAGAGAATTAGTGCCAAAGTTTTTGAAGAACTGCATAAAATGGTATGAAAAACGTATGATATTGTAATAATAGGAATGACTGGATTTGCTCAAATGTTCCTTATACCTTATAATACAAGAATAAAATACAGTGTAAATCCTTCTATCTACGTAAGTTCCCTGTACAGAAAAATCTCTCCTTTAATAGGTTTACACCTTTAACATGTATTAGTTTGGAAAAGTCCTAGGGTATAATTACACATCTTGGCTTGGCATATTAATAGCTGTTCCCTTCATTTACTGATTTCTTTTACTGGTCAATTTGCTGTTTTACTACATTGCTCTTACAGCTTGGCTTCCCCCCTGTGCTAGGAAGGGCAGAGGGGCCGAGCTGGCCACGGGCTGTGTGTGCTGCCTTGGGGAGGTGGCTTTTGATACCTTGAACCTGGCCATCTGCACAAATGATGCTCGTCTGGGATGTGGCATTTGCATCCGAGTTTGCCAGCAAGCTGCAGGTCACAGGCAGAAGCAAGCAGAGCTGCCCTCACTTCCAGGAAAATCTGTGCAGAAATTCACTCTACAGGCCCTGGAGAGAACGAGCCAAGCAGGGCTTCTCCAGGGCTTGGTGGCACCTTGCTGGTGTCCCTCCAGTGCCCTGCTGCTGCCCAGGCTCCCACGGCATTTCCTCCCATATCCCCTCTGCCACCTCGCATCACTCAACTCCTTCCTTGCTCCAGGATTTTGCCGTTATCCCAGGTTTTGCTCTCTGCTCCCCTGGAGCTCCATCCCTATTGCTCCTCCTCACCTTCTTTCTCCCTATGGCTTGAGAGAGCTGGAGAGTTGCTCACCTGGGACAGGGTGCTCACCTGGGACAGGGTGCTCACCTGGGACAGGGTGCTCCCCTGGGACAGATGCTCACCTGGGACAGGGTGCTCACCTGGGACAGATGCTCACCTGGGACAGGGTGCTCACCTAATGATCTGTGTGCTACCAGTCTCCACAGGCTGCCTTTGCATCTCTCAGCTCCAGACTCACAGCAAAGTTCACATTTGCTGAGCCTCTGTCCAGTTTCTACAGGTTTTTCAACAGTTTAAGGGTTTTCTTGTGTTATAGTGGAGCCATTCAGTTAATGGCTTCTCAGCACTGCCATTATAAACCAGAACTTTTCAGGTGTTTATTACTCAGCTTTAAAAATTGGCTCTATGCTGAAATTTGGCAAACGAAGTGTCAGCCTAGGAGAAAATTTTATTTTTTGCCAGTTTTATACTCTAAAAAAAAAAATGACCCCACTTTGGCCTCCATAAAAACTCAGCTTTTGCTGCCTCAATGACACTGGTGAAGTAACAAGTCAATATTGCAATAGTGCCAGCAGAACTGAGTGATTTAATGCCTAAAATTGCTTTGAAGGTGAAGAGTGCTATTGAGCTGCTAATTATTAACTATTATTACTGATCCTGCCGCACAACAAAGATGCAAACAGAAAACAGAGGGAATATGAGACATCACTGAGAAAACAAGGCAGGATGGGAATGAGGGTCCAGTGCTGAACACAGAGGAGCTGCAAAACAAGAGTCAGGAGTCTTGGCAGGGTGGGATCCTCCAGCCAACGCAAGAAGGATGAACTGATATGGAAATATTATTTTTCGTTTTCCAGGACAGTATTTCAAACACAACTAAAATACAAATGACACAGTGTAGCTTGCTCCATGCCAAAGCTAGCAATGGTGTGGGATCAAAATCAGCTCTAAACCAAGCTGAACTGAGGTCAGTAGGAACCTCATATTGCTCAGCTGAAGCCAAGAGAAACTTTGCCATTTAATCCAACGTGTAGAAGACAGAGCCCTGAAGGTGCTGAGGACAGGTGACCTTGCCTCAGCTGCCCAGCAGTCAGATATCCACACAAAAATGGGCTGGGAATTTCAAAGATCCCAAAAGACTTGCATCCTCTGAATTTTCAGGATTCTTTCAAATCCTGTACACACAGGAATAGCAGCATTTGAATCACACACCCAAAATCTGACCTAGGCTGATCTGACTTGGCTGTGCGGAGGGAAATGTGAGTGATCACCACTCTGAACATGCCCAGCCACTCACTCCACTGTGTCCCCTTCTGAGGGGACTGTGGTTCTCTAGCAGAAAGGTGACAGAGTGAGTATTTTGCTTTGAGGACCAGGAGTTGAGTGAGGCCAGGGCACGCTGCCATTTGGAATGCGCTGTACCAAAGCAGCCATGAAAAGTCACCGGGGCTGCTTTCAAACACAGTAAAAAAGGAAAAAAAACCAACCAATTTATCTTTCTGGAAACTTTCTGCTTGTCTAAGTGGCAGCTATTTAAATACAATTAACAAGCAAATGATTTTAAAATTACAATACATTTAGTGAGGCAGCATCACAAACAATTTGCATCTCATTAAAGTGTTTGAAGCTGCAGAATCAACCTCCCAAAAGGGCTGCACATCAGGTGGGAAGCACAGTCACAGTCAACAGCTTCTGCACTGTCCTGTGACACTGGAGACACAGTGGGAGGACAGCAAGGGGGGCTCAGTGTCCAGCTGAGCCCCTGGCTGGGCCACCCCTGTGGGGAGCTCTCAGCACAAGGACGGATGCCACAAGCCACAGCCTTGCTGGAAGTGGGTGTAAAACGAGGAAGGAAGGAAGGAAGAGGGTGTGTGTGTCTGCGTGTGTGCATGTGGGATGGGCACTTTTTAATGTACACTCATGAACAAAGAGTTTAAAGAGATTTCAAGCCACTTACTCAGCTATATATATATAATTAAAAGTTTATAGATTACCCTGCCACAACCTTCTGAGATTACTGCCAAGTTTGGACACACATTAATTCCCAGGAACCTCCTGCAGAACAATCCCATCCTGATGCAGCATGCAGGAGGAAAAGCCTCAGACAAGTAACAGTTTTAAATGCTTCCAATTCACTTTCAACTGTGGTTTACTGTGGTGGCTCCATTTAACCCGGAGGATTCAGGAGCCCTTCCCAGATCACAGACCACCTCCCCTCGTGACTTTGGCTTCCTTTAGAAAGCCAGGCTGATGTGCCAAGCCCTGCTGGATCCATCCTAGGATACAGGTTTGCTAAGCAAAATTCCAAATGGGTACCTGTGTGGGCCAGGGCTGCTGGTTTTGCTGTCAGTGCAGCTCCTGCCATACAAGACCCTTCTGTTCTAACCCATGGAGAGGAGTGACCTGGCAGGAGGCTGGTGGGAAGCTATTGCTGATGGGTGGGAAGGAATGTACACAAGATCTCTACAGGTGAAGCATGAACTAATTCCTAGATGAGTGAGGAATGCAGCTAAACAGCCTTAATTTCACTTATCAGGAGACTTGAAGGTGAGGATGTCCACAGGAGAGGATGTCCCTGAATAAGTCACTTCTCACAATCACTCTCAAAGCTGACACTGCCAGCACTGACCCTACACTCCAACCAGACCTTTAATCCAAAAACTTGCCCCAAAGCACTAAAAAGGCATAAACAATACTTTCCCTAGAGTTCAGCCCAAGATCTGAAACAACCTTTCACTTGCTGTGCCTCTGCCTCCACGGGCAGTGGGACTGCACATGACAATTGCTGAACGCTGCACAGCACAGTCACACACAGCGCTGGCAGGGGACAGCGAGACAAGAGTTTACAATTGAATCTGCAGAGGAAATTGGGGTAAGTTGAATTATCCATCTGGAAGCTGGCCAAGGGCTGGGACTACTCCCAGAAGGAGCGATGGGTTTTGCTCTTCCTTTGAAAGGCAGCACCTCCGAGCTGCCCGTGGCTCTCGCTCGCTGCTCCCGCAAGAGCAGGGCCAGCACGTCCTCTGTGCTCCAGCCAGGGATCTTGTCCTGCTGCTGAGAGACCCATCAGTGGCGACAAGGGGCTGAGGACACTGATATCCTGCAGTGCCTCTGCAAGGGATGTGGCAGCTCGAGCCTGGGATGCCCAACAAAAAGTGAGATGGAAAAAGGAACTAGTAAGAAAAACTGCAGGTAAAAGCAAACCAGTCATCATCAGTTGCATTCACTGCTCTGGGCGCTGCACACCAGAGAAGCTCCAGAGCCCTCTGGGTGGTTCTCAGGTCTCTCCATCCCTGGTGTCATCACAACCAGCGTGTGTCACCCCAAAACTTCCTGCCCAGAGATGCCACCAACTATTGACACAGGCCTTGTGTGCTTCTTTTTCAGACCTGTGGTTTTGTAGTTCGTCAAAACAGGATACTATTTAAATGTACAAAGTTACGATTTAAACAAAGGTGAAATAGTTACTGCTGTTTTAGCAACCAGACATCAGGCTCTGCTCAAGCACACACTTTTTTCTTGTTTTTAAAAGCCCTCAGTCCGCTTTGCCAGCACGCTCTCCCTGCAAACCTGGATGCGAAGACAAGTGTCTAAGCAAAACAACACTCACTTTCTATGAATTACTGAACATGTGTAATTCATTTATCTGTAATATTGTGCTAAACTCGGCTCCAATTAAACAAACGAAAACACCTGCTTAGCACACATAGATCTTTCCATACCTCAGGGGAAGACACATCAGCGTGCTCTGTAGTACAATCTGGCTCAGAAGCCTACACTAACAATGCAAATCTGGGATTTTTCTTTTTTTTTCTCAAATGCACATAGGCAAGGAGATAAAAAAAAATACAGACAGAGATTTTGGGGATGGAGTATTTGTGTTGGTATTTTTATCTATAGCACGTGCAGCTCTGTGATATTTAAGTGCTCACTGGGGGCTTCTCATGGGCAGCTGCACCTGAGGGCATGCAGCACTCCAGGGAAAAAAGTAGGATAATGAAAACTTTAAAACGCACTTAACTGGCCCCAGATATTATGATACTGTAAAACTACCAAAGAGACCTCGTGTTGACAAATTTATTGAGCTGGGGAGAAGAAGAAGTTTCCTTTTCTTGCTTAGCTTCTGGACCACAGGCATCCAGCAGCTCCATGGGACTTCCCTGTTGTCCCCGCACATTAACGGGTCAGAAGCACAGTGACACACAGCGAAAATCACAGTGACACACTGAACAGGGACACCCCAACACGGGGGCTCAGACCACCCCTGGCACCCCAGGTGTCCCAGCAGCAGAAATGAGACACAGCCTCATCTGACACACGTTTTGGACCAACAGAGGGGCGTCCCTTTGGGGTGCTCTGGAAAGAGGGGTGCCAGGGCTGGTTTGGGAGCCCGGGTGCAGCAGCTGCCATCAGCAGAGCCTGCAGCTGCCAGATCCCCTACACTTAACTCATTTCCTATTCTCTACTCACTGCCTGCAGACAATAGGCTGTCAATCAGATCCCCACCAGAACATTTACAATTATCTTCCCTCTCCCGCAACCTCAGCATGGCCCCAGGAGCGGCTCCATCCCAAACTCTTCACACATGAGCCATTTGCGACTCCTCTGTCGCCAAAACTGCCCTGACTCCAGAGAAGGGTTAGGAAATTGAATATCCTCGTGTTTTCAAATAAAAGTACTGCGGTGGCAAAGCACAGAAGCAAAAGAGCAGGCTTCCTACAGGTGTGAGGCAAAAGCAAGGAATGGAAAACCTGCCCCAGTAATTATTACAGCATTGTGGGCAAGGATGAAGGCTGTTTACTGCCTTCTTTTTTTCCTCTTTTTTTTTTAAGCAAGATCAAAGTTACAAACTGAAAAAATTTTTAAATTTTTTTTTTTCTTCCCCTTTTTTTATTTATGACAGGGTGGTCCTCTCTGCTCACTCCTGCAGAATTAGCAACAAACCACCACCACAATTGTGCAGCTGGCCTTGTGACCATTGCTGAGTTCTCCCAGAAGAAATTGGTTTGTTTTTCCTCTGGGTAGACACAGCTGAGTGAAGGATTCAAAATGAGCACACTTTCCAAGTAAAAAATAACAGTGATGCAAGTCATAACCATACCTTCCCTTGTAGTGGCAGTTGCTGACAACGTGATTTAAAAATATCTGAACTATGTTCTGCATGATGTTAGTGCTCCTATTCCAGAGAGAAATCCCCAATACCTTTGGGGCACTTTCCAAACACTGAAGCCTGAGAAACTGTCCAGGATGGGCCCACTCCTAAGAGCACTGAAATCATTGCCATTGCTAAATTAGGAGAAAATCTGTACAGTCATCACTCACTGCACTGTGACTTCACTGATTTTCTGCTCCACTGTCTGCTCAAGGGTCAGCATGGTTAACAGCGAGGAGATAGTCCCTCTCCTATTAATTGATCTGGACACATCTTTGATGACTGTCAAACAGAAAGGTAACTAGTGACATCATGGCTTTTTTTTCCCTTCCTTTTACTTTTTAACTCTTGCACAGAAAATTTCTACAACCTTCTCTGATGAAAAATAACCTGTGTGATATTTCCCCTCTCCTTTAAAATGTTTATCCTGCTCCAAATCTGCAAAGTGTGATATCATCAAGGAAGGTCAAGCTTCACAGGAGCTAATGACTCTGCTGTGTGCTCCCTCCACTTTGAAAAGACGAACAATAGTCCCTCAAGTGCTGCTGCCAGTGGCACAGCAGCAATTCACCATGGAGGGTGAGAAATCTGAAATTAAAATAAACTGCTTAAAACCTGCAGATAGAGAGGGGGGGATGCAGGAGAGAGAATAAAACGGGACAATCTCTGAACCCAATCAACAAAGCACTCATTGTTCCAGTTTAAGGCAAGGAACACAGCAATAAATATTGAGCCAAGGAAGTTAACCTGTATCCACAGCCTTTGAATAAACACCAAAGCTGAAAGCAAAATCCATGCCAGGCCTTTGGCTCTTGCCAACTCGTGCTTTACTCCTTCTTGCTTGGCTTTGTTTTTTACTTTTGGGGATTTTCTTTGCCTTCTCTCCTGTTATTCATACCTTCCTGTAGGAACTCCTTATCACACAGCAAAAGGACAAACAGACGGAACTGCCAGCGCACAAATAAACTCAGTGGTGCTCTGTAAATCTACCTGGCTTCAGGTAACTGGGGAGAAAAGGGCTGGGAAATCCAGGGGTTCACAGCCCCTGTGAAGCCAGGGAAGTCCCCGGCTCCTTCCCACACCCCTTCTCCCCCACGGTGACCTGATGCAATCCTGCAGACCTCTCTAAACACCAAATCCAGCCCAGTGTTTACCCTGCAGGGTAGCACAGGCAAAATGAGGCATCTCTGCAAGACACAGGCACCTTCATCTCTCTTACAGAAGTTTGAGCATTCAGCTCTTGATCTGAGCACAAATAAACGTCCTGCTTAGTTCTCATTTTTCCTCAAGTGGTTTATCCACTCCTGTGCCAACACCTCAGCCAGTAATACAGGTTTTCACAGCAAGTATTAATTCTGGCTTCACTTTTAAATCACATTTTCTTCATTTGAGCATATTATATTCCACAGAACCAGGCGTGAGCATCATGCAAAAGGCATTCTGGTCCATGGTTGTGAATACAGCTGTGTAGGCAGAGGAATATTTGTTTTCCAAGTAATTTGTGCACATTCACAAAATTACAGCTGTCTGCAGTTCTCCCGAAATATCTGTCCTGATGTTTACAAGCCATAAAATATAATCTGCCTTTTCTACAGTTCCAACCAGTAAAATTGGTAATTTATATATTTATATGTACATCATTATTTTTCTTACAGATTGGCTACTCCCCATTACATACTGCCTATGGTTTTTTTTCCCCAATGAAATATGGGAAATGTTTCACAAGAATTTCTGATTTTTGCCTTTTTCATGACAAGACCCTAGTTCCTTTCAGTTCTATTCCTACCTATCTGAATGCACAAAATACCAGTCCCTAGGACAGCAAAGTCCTTGGGATAAAATTTTCCAATCAAATGTGGAAATGTGCACTGCACCTGCTCAACTGACACTGCTCAAAGTCCAGCAGGTGAACCACAAGTAACTCTTCCACCCAGAGTTTTGATCAGGAACAAAATGCACAAAACCAAAAAGTAATCATCAGAGAATCACAGAATGGTTTGGGTTGCAAGGGACCTTACGGCCCATTTGGTTACAAGTCCCCTGCCATGGGCAAAGACACCTCCCACTATACCAGCTTGCTCCAAACCCCGTCCACCCTGGCCCTGAACACTTCCAGGGACTCCTGCTACTACAGTGACTTTGGTCTAAAACTGATTTGAAAGGAAAATCAGAGGTAGGAAGCTATATCCATCTCACTGGGATCCCTCAGCTCCAGCATACTCCCTGGATGGCTGGGAGTCATTTAAACCCAGGTCAAATCTGGCCTGAGATGTTCAACTCAGTGCTAAACCCACCCAAGGGGTCCACATGGATGCACATGATGTGTCATAAAAGGCCCAGCATTGAGATAAACCACAGGTTAATAACTTAAATCTGCAACTGCTTAAAAAATGTCAGACAATGACAGAACTGGCAAGGAAGCACATCTTTGGTAATTTGCACTGCTTTTAACACCCTCGATCCGTGTGCTGTGCTGCATTACACACTCCATGCACGCTGGCACATGGCATGAGCTACAGAGCTGCAGCATGGATCTCATGGTACAACAGGATGGAAAAACTTTCTGAAGGGCCAATGGTCCCAAACTACAGCACCAGTGACCTCGGTGGCATCAGTGACCTCATCAGCTCCAGTACCAGCATCTCTGTCTCCTGGCTCCCCCTCCAGCACCCATCACTGCCTGACCTCCTCCCATCATCTTCCTACCCCGCTCCAAAGCCATTTCAAAACTTTTTCAGCTAGACATGCTAAACCCAGGATGTAGATTTTCCAATTAGTCTCTGTTTAAACATCTGTTGGTAGACTGCATTTAACATTAGTTATTTGAGAAAAGTGCAATTTGATTAGGCTGTCTGAAACGGAGCCAAAGTCTGCAAAATAATAGCTCAATTAAATTTTGTTTTGCTTTCATTTGTCTTATACTTTCCTGAGTGTGATACAGTTGCATATAATCAAGTAAACTAATTCCTTTCAAAATGAGATATTTCAGTGCTTTTTCCATCTCCTCTTAAAGTTTATTTAATAATCTATTCCATCTTCTCCACGCTTCATCGAACTTCAGCCTGACACAAAGTACATTTCTTTCTTGTGCCTTCAGTCTACTTTAATTTTCCAGGCTTTCAGTGACTTGAGATTATGTGCCATTAATGTTACACCTTAAATAGATTAGTAATTTATAAAAGGAAGATTACACATATCAGGCAAATAAAAACACTTCAGCAACACAACAGGCTTTTCTTTGCACACACCACAAAATATTTTGCCAACCTGATGACACAGCTGTAAAACTGTCAAGCTCCAAAGCCACATCCAAGCAGCATTTCCAATTGTTTCCCTGGGTTTAGTTTCTACTTATTCTGTTATGTTGCACTTGTTGCCCTGAAACTTCAATATTAGCTCTAGAGATTTAAACACATGAGGCAAACAGCTGCTCTCCTCCACTGCAACAGACCAGATCAAAATGCCTTCTCTTTGTCTCTCCTACCTTTTTTTTTTCTTTCTCCTTTCTTCTTAAACAAATTGCTGTAAACCAAGTATTTCTGGCAAAGTTGATGGTTTCAGGGCATAATTCTGCTCTGTGCTCATCACTGCAGACTCCTCCAGTGCAAACTCCTCTCAGTCAGTGTGTGAGGAACACCAGCACTTCCCCATCCTGACTAAAGAAACCTTACCTTGAGGATTAAAAAATATAAATAAAAAAAGTCACAGCAACTTAGCTGCTATGTAGATGAGTCCATGATTTAAATTAAAACACTAAACATTTAAACATTAACTTTTCACACTTCTGTTAAAAAAAAAAAAGCAGCAGCATGTACTCTTTGAGAGAATTATTTTATCTGAGATTTTTGATACACAGTACTTTTCCTTTAGCGTTTTTTAAACATATTTGTTGCAAAGTGTGAACACAAAGGGACAAGCTGAAATAGGTATCTGGCAGGCTCTTCCCAGTGCGTGCTGCTGAAAGCCACAAGTACTACTGCAGTTGTGACAAACCTGTTATTTTGCTGTAGCAATTCAAGCGACTCCTCCAGCACTCCCTGCCCTGCCACTGGCAGCTCTTTACAATATTCCTGCAACAAAATAACCTTAAAAACCGAGAGGCATCTAAAGTCCGTGGAAGTTCAAAATGGGATATGTCCCATTTAAAATGTAGAGAGCTACTAAATATGACAACCATTTGATGTATGAAAATTATTCACAACCAAAAACAGACAGTCTGGAAATAGCTGGGATGACTTCATTTAGACAGAATTACCCAAATCTGTTTCTAATATACACAGTACACATAATAAATTTTTACAATATGACAAGGAAAACAAACTTAATAAAAGTTCCTGATCTTTTGTTACACAAGCAAGCTATAGCCATGCTATGTTTATAATATTTTGCCCATGATATCACAGCTCAGTAACAAAAGCTAAGCACCGCACAAAACAGTTTCTAGGTATGACTTCACCTCACCGTGCCAGCACTGCACCCATCAGCCTGGCAGAACTACCTTCCCCAAGACCACAGCCACTGCTTGCTGGGCTGATTTTGACTAAGAGTTTCCTTTTCTCCTTCTCCCAGGCTCCCTCTGCCTCGGGAAGCTGTGGATCTCTGTGACGGGAGTTTGTTTTTTTCCAACTACACCAGGACTCATCTGAACGGTAAGAGATTTTTAGCCTGTTTCCTTCACTCCTGGTTATTTGACAAGTGCTTGAAAACCCTGTTATAAACAATCTCTGTAGGAAAACAGATGATGTCTTACGATCACAGAAGGTAATTTTTTCAAGAACCCAACTTTTTGAGCATTTCCCAGATGCACCGCGTCAATCTTCCCGCGTTTGACTATCTCAGCTGGTTTTCCAGCCCGGGCATCGCGCCAGGCGGGCCGGACTGCCCCTCATTGTCACTTCTGTTCGATGGCACTTGCACCCACTGCTGTTATTCCAGGCTTCAGGAAATTTTCTAACCACTGGACAGGCTCCAGCACTGCGCACTAATAAGTTGCAGATTGCAGCACTCTAAGTGTGTGTGTGTGTGTGTGTGTGTGTGCATGCGTGTGTCAGATCGGGGCCACACTTTGTAGGAGGGGGGAAAAAAACAGTAGTTCAAAAATGCTGCCTACTCAAATTGACAGAAAAGCGACCCCTGCACTTCATCAGAAATTCCTGCAGACTGACAAAATAAAGGAGTTTGCTTTTATCACACACAGTAAGACTCATATGGAAAAATGGAAACACTACATCACTCGACCTTAGGTTGCCCCCTTTTCAACCGCAGATGAATATTATGTACAAAAATTGTAAATCAATTTGAGATGTATTAAAGGAGATTCTCTTTTTCTGTATTAAAGGTAATACCTTTTAATCTCAAGATTTATTTTGTAATGTCAAGTAAATGAGAAAGACCTAATTTCCGTAACTGAATTTTGTTACTCTTAAGTCTCTTCAGCATCTCTGCATGGTGTTCACAGAATTTCCTACCCTTTGCTTTGCATCAGGAAATAATGAGCAAGCGGCACTTACCCAACACTGAGTCACAAATATTTGCCTACATTAACAGAGCATTAAAAGCCATTTTAAACAACTTAAGGAAATTGTGCTAGCCTGTGAACTGTGATTCACTATTAGGAGAAATTAGGAAACTTTTCCTCTTCTCAAGGCAAAAATCAGCTGCTGTAACCTCCTTTTAATATCATTAGGTCCTAGAGCAGATTTTCCTCTTACAGATCCTCACACACAATAGATTTCTTTGCTTAATGAAACTACTTCTGAAATTTTCCTACACTCGGTGTCGGGTACTTTGAAATTTCAATCCTTTCACATCCTTGAACTCTCATCAACATTTTTTTCCAGACTGTGTCAATAAAATTGATTACTTGCAGTTCTGAACTCTGTTCTGCACATGGAAATAAAACAATTTGTTTTAAAGTATTTTCTGAAGAAAGCAGAACTTGGCAATCATATCTCCAAGATCAAAAATAAAAAAGAAGAAAGAGGGACAATCCAACCAAGCGAGCCTTGCCCACAAGAAGCAAAACAAAAAGAAACCTCTCCAGCAAACAAAAGAGAAGCGAGGTCCTGATTTCATGATTTTATCACGGCAGCAAGGCAGGCTCAATCCCTGACATCCCCACATCACCGGGCTCGCCGCTGTCCTCCTGACTGATATATCTCCCTGTCGGATGTGAACAATCTTTTCGGATCATTAATATGTTCATTAATTTGTTATCAATCGCGGCTCGCTGTACCAGCGCCGTGCAGTCGCACACGGACGGACCCCCGGCTCCCCGGCTGCTGAGATGCCTCATACCTACAACCGATCTGCTGCTTTTACAAGTTTAATCTCGGCATTAAGGAGCTGATTGTGGAACCATGTCGCTATAACATCTTCAACCCAGCTGTACATCATATAAACCGCTATAGGAGGGGGCAGTCTCCCATCATTCCTGGCAGCAGCACATACCTTTAACTCCCTAATCTGTAATACTACAAAATACCGCTCTCATTTCTTCCCAAGCACAAGTGGACTACCAGCAAGGGTCCAACAGTGTTATTCCTAATTACCTTTTTTTCACTCTTGATCCTGTGGCGCTCATAATTAGTTACCTGGGGCTGCAATCCAATTTGAAGTGATGACAAGAAAGTGATCCATGAAAAAGTAATAAGTTAAATCCAATTTCAGCCTTCCTCTAATTAAATGCACATGGAACTAATGACTCAAACCCTACCATTTCAGTGATAATGGTAATTAGCGAGGTGGGAGTCACTCTCTTTTTTCAACACTGTAGGTGTAAACCACAAGGTAAAATGGCAGGAGCACTCTTAATTACATGTGTCATTTTGTCAGCAATTTACACATTTCTGACCAGTCAGGAAGGTTTCATTTGTTTTCCCCTTCCCCGAGGTGGGTGAGGCACGTTCAGGCTCTGGCACTGCCCGCCCCACATTCCCACTCCCAACCTGGGCAGAAATCACAGTTTTTACAAACCTGTTCTGTAAATGCTTAATGTCAAAGCAGAAAACCTGCAAGAAAATGATACTCAGGGTGCTCTAACAGGATACAGGGCTGAAAATGAGGGATCCTGGCTTCTACTTTGCCCCTAAGGACTGACTTCTTTCCAGCACTCAAATGCCAAACTCCCAAATATCCCAGCAGAGCTGCACACCTCAACACCACTGAGGGCCTGCAGCTCTCCAGCCTTGGGAGAGTCACTTAATATCTCTCTGTCAGGGTTTACATGGCTATAAAATGGGAATAATCATGTTTGCTGACAGTACCTCACAGTGCTAGCTCTCCAAATATACTGGTATTTTCCTAGAAGCTTCATTTTTTTGAGTCATGATATTACAGGATAATCACAGGCTTCTTTTAAGAATAAACACATTTGTCACCTTTCTGCTCAGTCTAAAGAACTGAATAGTAAATGCTTTAAAAAATATTAAAAGGCAGCAAAAAAAGCCCATAGGTATCACGAAAAAAAAACCCCTTAGTATCATAATTTTCAAGCTGATCATGTAATTTTGAGCATCTGACTCAGATTTTGTTCTGTTTGTGGGGTGGATGATGTCTGCATTTCACAGACACATTCCAAGAACTGACTAACATTTATAATTGAGCTTAGGGGTGAAAAATAAATAAGAACTAAGTGGTTCTTTGGTAGAAACCAGCAAAACTCAACTTTGCTTAATTTCCAAAGTCAGAAACAGATAATGAAAGATTCAAGGGAAATTTTCATAGGCAAACTTCAAACCCTGCAGAAGCAAAATCTTGACCCAAGCTGAGTTGGTGCCAAAATTCCCACTGGCTTGACTGAGGCCACATTCTGATCAATTTCTGTATTGAAGAGTGAAACAGAGAGATACTCATACAAACAAAATAAAAATTTACTTCTTCTGCCAAATCATCTGCTGAGACAATTTCTCTACCAGTTGTTAAATTTACTACTATGTAAAAAAGGTTCCCTGGGTGTAAAACCTGAGACAACATAACTGAGACTTGTGTGCTCCAAGTGAAATGGAGCATACCCTGCCCTTCACCTCTCAGTGTTTATTACATTGTCAAACTAAAGATTTCTAATTTCATAAAAATCCAATACTAATTGCCCCCAACATCAAGCTACAGTGATTTTTTTTCCTCTTGCCCTCTTCTATTTCTCAAGATACTGGAAAGATATATTAAGATAATACAGCATGCAAATTAAATTCCACAAAAGCCCAGCCAAAAGACTGCTTTAAAAAGCAGCGGTATGCAAAGGCGAGGACAGCTCTGTCCTCTCAGCCTCCCCCAGTCTCACCCTGAGAATTTAAACCAAACCCAAATTCTTTTCTTGGCTGTGACTTAAAGGGAAGATTTATTTTTTTGTTTTGCCAAGCAAAAACAAAAGTTTCCATCCCAGTAATTTCATTATTTTTCTCTCCAAACACAGGCAGGTTAGTGATCAGACAAGAAATCTCATTTAATCACATAAAAAAAAGTCAAGTGATGGGTTTGAATTGCGAGATACTGATTTGGACATCCTAAATTTGTTTTCAGTCCAGTATCCAACTTCCAGCTCAATGCAACACACAACATTTACGTCTTTAAAAAAAATTGTATTTTTAGTATTGCCAAAACACACATGCACTTTTACTTTCTTGGGAGAAAAATGTGTCTCTTGATTTGTTTCCAATCTGTGTGCTCTTGCCAGCAACTAAAATGCTTGAAGAACCAAAATGAATAATCGGTAAGAGCATCGGCAATTAAAGTTGCAAATTTTAATCAATACATCTATTAATACAGATATATTTATCTTGGCCAGGAAAAATGTGCACATTTTCAAAATCCTAAGCATACCTGGTCTGTTAAATTATTTCTTTCACATATTCAAGGAAATCCACTGTCTATGGCAAATATATTATCAAACAGCCTTTAGTCTTTTTTTCACTTCCAGTAATTTTTGTGGAACTGGTATTTTTTATGTTCTCTCCCCAGCTGCTGGTTATTAAATCCATTTCTTAACTTTCAATTTTCTTTTGTTTGTGTCATCAGGCTGCGAAACCGGAGGTCACTGCCAAATCTAAACCACGGCAGTGTGCGATAGGCTCAAAATGTGAGTCATCCTGTATTTGGAGATTTGGGGTTTTTCAGCTATCAGCAGAGCACATCTCCAGTCCTGCGTCCAAGTTCTTACACACTGAGTATCTCACGATCTGCTAAAAGCAGATCTTCAGGTAGAGTTGCCAAGATCAAGAGACCCCAAACAGCATTGCAGGAGCCCACTGTCACTTAAACACTACTGAAGACACCATGTCCCAGTGTGGCCACAGGATGCTGGGATATATTTAAGTACCTTGGCTATTTAATGAGGGAATAAAGAAGGAATAGAGGAAATTATCCACGAGGTGCGAACAGATTAGCTGCACAGTATACACCAGATTAATCTGCGTCTGTTTGTGGTGATGGGGTTTAGAGGGTGCATTTCCAGCCCCAGTAGTGGCCCCTGCTCCTGGGGCAGGCAGGGCCATGGAGCATTTCAGGGGAGAAGCAGCAGTCCAGGCAGACAGCATCCCTCCCTGCTCCATGCAGAGCTCCCCAGCACTCGTGCTGGGCGCTGCTCACCAGTGCCCTCGCCAAGCACAGCAGGGATGAGCGACGCCTATGGTGTTCTTGTTATACATGAAGCCTGTTTGTCACAAGAAAACAAGGTGACTGCTAACTGCTGGGGCTATTAAATGAGACATCTATTTCTGTAAGTGAAGCCCAAAGATACCTCGTTCATTATTTAAACAAACTTATGAAAAACGGGCACATTTCCCCCACCCTTGATATTTATTCTATGTACTGTCAGCAATAGGTGTCACCTCATCAGCATGGCCCCATCTGACTTGAGGGGCTGTGGGTGCTTGTGTGGGTGCAATTTTACTGAAAAATTCTACCCCCTAGCAGCACCATCTCCTTTCAGCAACAGATTTTCATTACAGGGATGCACTTGGGGGTGTTACATCCAAGAGGACTTCCAGTATGTTTCAGACTGCAAAAGCACTAGGAGTGAGAAGGGGAAAAAAAAAAAAAAAAGACTGGGCAGTCATTTGAATCAGTGAGTGACAGGCTGGGCCAGCTCTCTGTATACATTAATAAATTAGAATTTTAATTGTGTCTCTGACTGCAGGAGCTGCTCCAGTACTTTAATACGTACCAACAATTGGCTATGTTATGGAATCCACGATGTGGCCTTCACTGTTGACCTCTGCAACACAATTCCCAGTCTGACTACGGAAACTGTTTGGTTTGATCCTTTCAACTTATTTGAATCCTGACAAATAAGCTCACAGCTGAAAGGTCAACACAGTCATATTTCATCCTCTGGAGCTATTCTTAAGACATCTGCACAACAAAGCACTTCTTTTAGTACCTGACACTGGACCTAGCCAGCACAATCTCTCATTAAAAATGTCCCCAGTGGAAGAGTCTATTAAAAGGCATATGGATCAGCTATGGATTTACCAAATAAAATATTTTTGAAAGCATTAATGTAACGCTTTGGATTATGGCTCTTGACGCTGCCAATAAAACGTATATTTGCCCAATGACAAAATGCTTCATACTTTCCAAAAGAATAATAGCCCGGCTGTAAAGCACGAGGTGTTGTCCAGCAGCCGGAGCACAGGGGTGGGAGCCAGGAACTCATGAATCTTAATCCTACCTCTAAACCCAATTCCCTCTGTGATCCTAAGTGAGTTGCTTAACCCGCATCCCTCAGTTTCCCAGTCCAGAACTGGGATAATGCTACTTACTTATCAGACTTTCCTTCTGGGGATGTTTTGGAGATTAGTATTTGCAAAATGCTTTGAAGATGAAATCACTACACCAAAGCTCGGCGTTGTCCACGCTGGGCCAAGGGCTGCAGTTAACAGCTATTCCTCACTCAGGCAAAACTCCCCTTCAACTGCCCATCAGCTTTATTTGGGTAAGAACCACAGAATCAGGCCCTCTCACTTTACTGTCAAGGCCTCTAGCGATGTTGGCTTTACCTTCCATATTCTACTACATATTTAAAGAGCCTAGCATCCGTATTTTTGCAGGAAAATAATCTGAAGCACATATAAAAGGCAAGAGAAGCAGCAATGCTGTCAGGGAGCTCATGGTGATAGTATATCAAACTAAAAAAAAAAAAAAAAAAGTAGAAAGAGCAAAACAGACATGAGTTTGACAACGTGCTATGACAACAAGAGGGGAAAAAAAATCCGGAAAGAATTTGGGGCTACAGAGGCTGAAGCATCAGATATAGAAGAGCGAGATAAGATAAATGTCCCAGCTAAAGGGCTTTGTGCAACTGCAGCTGAACTGCTGCATTCAGGACCTTATTATCAAAAATCCACTGACATGCTGCAATTGCAATTGCAGTAATAAAAGCAATAACCAGCTGCAAACCAGCAAAGTGGTCAAGGGTCTGGAAGTGCTAGTTTAAGAAATACATAAAGAACTAGATACATATAATTTGCCAAAACTGGCAAGTACATGTTAGTATCTCAGATGTTTGAGGAGTGCGAACACGAGGCAAGGCAAGGGACTGACTCAGTATTTATACAAGCAGTATTACTTGGAGCAAGAGGATGGAATTAAAGTGGAAAGTTCCTGAGCGTGTGCTTTGTTATGGAAAACTATCTGAAGGAAAATAATAGCAGTCCCACCATCACTTGGGATTTCTAGCACTAGAATAGCAAGGAAAAAAAAAAAAAAAGAGAAAAAAAAGGAACTGTGATACATGACCTAATAGGTCTTTCTTGTCTTTAACTCCCCGTGATTTATCCCACAAGACTAGCAGAATGTACTCCAAAGCCCCATATGTGTGCATACATCTTCTGTTTGGGAATGCTGTATTGGTTTTAGCTCTCTGAATTCATAACAGCACAAAGCCCTCTAATATTTAGATTTTATTTCTGAAGATGTCCATAAATCAGCAGACAATAAAAGGGGGAAAAACACACCGATGATATGATATCCTAGCATTTCCCAATATCCTTGACACAGCAAATCAACGGTTTGAGTGAACACAGACTACAAATGGAACAGCAATCAAACAGAAATGTTAATGCAAATCTCCTATGCACACTGACACAGTAACAAAAGCTATTCCATTTTGTCATGATCCAACCCTACCAGACGCTAATAAAAGTACACGCTCACGATTTGTAAATACGCCGTAGGTGGGACTTTCAAGAGCACCCAGCATCAATCCTGCTGCCGCTTACACCAGCCACAGCCACTCTGTGGACACAGGGAGGAAGCCCCTGAAGGTTCCATCCCAGTGTCTGCATGGAAGACACATTTATTCAGCTTTTACAAGCCCCAGACCCTCACAGAGGCTCACAGGCTCCCCTTACCTGAAGGGTTGGCTGTTTGTCATTCCTCTTCGGAGACTTTAATCCACTAACTTGCTGCTGCTGCTGCTGCTGCTGTTGCTGCTGCTGCTGCTGTTGCAGGAGAAGCTGTCGTGCCACCTGGAGAGCCTGTAGGGAGAAAGAGGTTGGAGAATTGAGTTCAGAGTCAAGAGGGCGTGGGGAGCTACACAAGCAGCATAGGGGCAAGGCAATCCCTGGTCATGGAGTACCACTCCACTCCTGATGCACCTCCAGTGAGGAAAGCAGTGGCTTCCACAACAGTAACACCTAGCATGCAATGGGGTGATATCCCACCACTGATTTCCCATTTTGACTAAGGAGAAAAACAGCAGCAGCTGATGTTTGCCTCCTGGGTGGGAGCCTCAAGTAACTGCAGGAATCCTGGTGGTGAGCTCCATGGAGTGGTTGTTGTCCCCCTGAAGCAGCTCACAGTCCTCCTCACTTATGGGGCAGGCTTCTTTGCTTTTAGCTTTCAGATGCCTCCTCTCCAGCAGATCAGGCTGGGTTTACAGAAGAGGGCAGTCATATATCACTGTCGGCTCCCCTGAGCACCAGAGAACATCAGGGAAGCTTCTGGAAGGCCATGGTGGGAGAAAGAGGAGAGGCAGCAGCAGCCAGAGCCATGCTGAAGGCTGAGAAAGCTGCAAGGAACTGGACAGAATACAAAGAAAAGCAGAGACAACATTTCACCTCACCAAAATCCAGGACTTGGACTTTGATGATCCTTGTGGGTCCCTTCCAGCTCAGGATGTTCTATGATCCTATGAAAATCATTGTCAGCTGTGGGGACTCACTGGGAGGGGGCACAGCAGTAAAGGGACAGTGTGACACTGGAAGGACAAGGGACATGACCCTGAAAGCATGAGCAAGCAGGATGTGGGGAAATTATTGCAAAATATCATCCAAAGCAGAGAAGAGTCCCTCAACACTGGAGCTGCTCTGCAAGGCCCGATTTCTCCATCAGGTAGGGAAAGGAAACCAAGAGGAGATAAAAGAGGAAAAGCTGAGGAGCCAGTCCCTGCCCTGGCTCCTCCCTGGCTCCCCAGGCAGGGGACAGCAAGGATGATCCCTGCAAGGCAGACTGTGGCACAGCTGAGGCTGTGCTGGCGAGACCCCAGCCTGCTGCTCCCGGAGGATTCATCAGCACCGGACCGGGCCTCCCTGGTCTCCTTGGAGACGTTCAGTACATGTGTAGGTGGAAAAGTGGGAAGGCTGAAGACTTCATTAATGTAAAACAAGAAAAATAGTCCCTTTGCAAGATGCCTACATGGAAGGAGGGAAAAAGCCTTCCCCACTCCTACTGTGTATGTTCTCTGAGTGATTTAATTAATACCTATTTAATTAAGAAGTCAGATATGCTTCAGGTTTCACCTGCTCCTTCAAGTTGCAGTGTTTAATCTCAGCGCAGAACTGCTGGGAAAGGTTTGATATCAAGGTCAGCAAACTCTAACCCAACTCCCCCACCCCAGTAAAACCTTGTTATTTTAATTGCCTAGACCCATCTTTTTACTTTTGGAGAGACATTGGTCAGCTCAGCGGACTGGAGAACCACCACAGCTGACCAGGGCAAGTGGGCAGGAGAGACCTCATAATGCTTTGGCAATAAGCCCTCCTTTCCAATTTAATAACAAGTCTCCACTGGATCAGAAAAACTCTCTAGAGGTGGATGCGATTTCCAGCAGAGCTTGGCACGGTGCAGGTAAAATTAGATTTTGCATTTCAAGCTGGTTGGAGCTTAGTGCACCCATAACATCTCTGAATTGGTCTATGTCCCTGCAATGGGTGCAGGGAGCTGCTGGGCATGGATCTGGGCTCCAGACACACACAGCCACCACCCCCTCAATGGTGCGCCATCAAGAAACAGGAAACCCTACAGCCTACCAAAGAATTCAATGCAACAAAAGAAAGCTTTATGCAGAAAGCGCTAAGAACGGTTAAAAAACACCTTATTTTTATTGAATTAACTTATTTAGCTGTTAAAGCATCTTCAGGGGTGGGCAGAGGCAGCAGAAATAAAATCTACAAGACTTAAGCGGATAGGCAACAAATACTCACTTATTTAACAGGAGTGTTGTATGGCTTATTTAATTAATGAATACTTGTAAAGCACTCTGAGTTGCTCAGACAAGAAGCTCTATACAGTACAAGCGCAACATATTATTATATATTATTAAGACTGGCTCTGCAGAAGAATAATTCCAGGTAAATGTGCAATCAAATGATCATTTTAGTTCCCAGTAATTAGATTCAATAGGCCAAAAAAAACACAGAAGCCTTTCTTTAATCATACACTAAACAATCAGAACATCCCTAACCTTTCAAGCTACAGCCTTTTTTGAATAAAACATCATCAACTTATAGATATTATTCCAAAAAGAACCAGTCACCATATGTGTTGTCTCTTTGAAATACAGTTGCTATAGCAGACCCTGCATGCATTTCATGTGATATGATCATATTCTATCCGTTCTGGCAGCTGAGAGGTTGCACAATTAAACTGGCTGCCAGAAATTTTTGAAGATTCCCAGAACAAGTAGCCATGCAAGAAATGCCTGCTCTCTACTCGAGCTGGCCACAAAGCTCCATGCAGCTTGGTGGGGTGGCCACTGCCACCAAAAACCCTTACCATGACTGACCCCACAGCAATGAGGGTCTCTGGCTGTGGGGACAGGCTGGCACTGGCAGAGATCTGCTGGAGGAAAGCCAGAGCTCCAGTCCAGCTGCACAGCACCCACATCCCTCACACCCACCACTCTCAGGGTCTCCATTCTAGGTGACATCTACACCACCCCATTCCATGTCCAGGTGTCACCTGTGCTGGTGCAAACCTGGTGGGACCAGAGTTGGTAAGAGGGAAGGACCAGCACAGAGGGTGGAGCAGGGCAGGAAGGAAAGGATTAGAAAGAATAAAAGTGGGCTAGAGTGATCATCAGGTATACAAGCAGCCAGGATGGACAGGAATATCAAAGGCAAAAGACAAGGTAGATGCAAGTGAGATGGCAACATGCTGACATTCCAGGGATTGCAGCTTGAAATGGCATTTCCCATTTCTCCTCTCAAGATTTCATTTTTTCACTTACAAATAACTGACAGTAATAAAAGCTGAGCATCAGATGAGCTCGGGTTTAAGATGTGGAAGGTTGTGTATAGCTCAGATATACTTCTTACTGAGCATCTGCATCAAGGAGCTACCAAGTCCTTGGTGGTACAGTGAACCCAGCAATCCCACATCCCTCTGCCTTGCTACTTCTCCCTGCTCAGCCTTTCCTTCCTCCTACCTCCTACCTCAGTCCTGTCCTTGCCCCTTCCAAGCCTCATCCACACTCCTCACACATGACAGGACACGTACAAGAAAGATGGCTTGGGATACACTGACCCTCCTTCCTCTCACTCACAAAATACTTCAAGCCCGTTTGGGGTTTGTGGATATCAGTTCAAGCCCTGTGGACAGCCATACAACCCAAGCCAAGAAGCATCACCCCTCTGCCCCCTTCCCTGGTTCCAGGCAGTGCTGCTCCTGCACGGAGCTCATCCCTGGCGTGGGAGCCCTGCTGAGGCTGCCGGTGCTGCACAGTGCTCAGGCGAGGATAGACAGGGAAATTAATTTGAGTGAAGTCAGTCCCACAACCTTCATCAGCACGGAGATTCGCAAGCAGGCCTGTACATTAATAAAGCTTCCTGTGGGAGTAGATGTTGCCTTTGATTTGCATGTGAATTCAATGCTAGTGAGAAGTGCCAGACTGTCAGACATGGAGACCAAAGTCTCTTATCTTTCCAAAAGCTTCTGTAGCAGTTTCCCCACATTTCCTTAATCATCTGCCTTGTCCTCAACTTACTGAACAGGCAGTAGAGAGTAAAGCTGGATTCGGTTCAACTCCTGCTGCTGCCAAGTCCTGAAACAAGGGTGCCACGACTGTTTACTGCTAGCCAACAGCTCTGCTAACGTGGCCCTCTCCTCACAAGCAGGTGCTCTGACATCTCCAAGCTCTTTTCACACATTCTTCCCCACTGCCATAGTTACATCCTAAATCTCCACCACGTGCTTGCAAGTGAACAATTGCCAGGGGCCGTGAAAAAGCATCTCATGTTTGTATGTCCAGACAACAGCATGTTCCTTTAAGGTGGAGATGCCAAGAGCCCCCAAAACCACTGAGGTGCTTCAAATACCTGGCTCTGTATTTTCCACCAGCCACATTATCTGCACTGCTCAAAGAGCCTGCAAGCCTGGACAGAGCTACTTGGGACACCCAGAGACCAAGACACCAATCCTGGCTTCCAGCAGTGAATCACAGAGCAGCAGTACCCATCCTCCTCTCTGCACCAAAACACAAGGGGAAATCCTCCCACTTACTGGGAAAAAAGAGAAAGGAAAGCATCCTCCTGAAAATGAATCTTCCATGGGTTTTGGTCACTATAAACATGAATTTGGAAGGACAACATCAGGAAAAGGCTGCCTACCAACCAAGTCATCCTATGCCTAAATGCAAGATACAGTAAATGAACTCCCAAGGTGCTTTCTTATCCATTAGGAAATCACCCAGACATAAGGAGATTTTCTGGTGTAAAACAGAGATCAGTAAAAAGGCAACTGAAATACAGAGCTTGAGAGACATTGCACAAACTTGGAATGGTATTTGAGAGTCAACACTGGGTGACACCTAACCCAGGAAAAATGTTAACAGTACATTAACTGTGAGATGAATCAAGCCTGTTTCATTCACAGTGTAAGTGGGAAGCCCCACTGAAAAGCCCTCTCCCTGTGCTTAGGGAAGTGGCAACCATTTATTATTTCCCAACCACTTAAGCACCAGGAGGGGGAAAAAAAAGTACACATTTGAGATGACCAAGACAATTTTATTGCAAGACAGACAGAACGTGACTTGTTTGCCCAGCTGTTGTTTGCCCAGAACACTGGGCACTGCTATCACCTCAGTTACTGTTGTAATTCAACATTTCCATGCAAGCACCTTGACCTTTCAGTTTCACCATCCTCTTTGGGCAAGCTCTGACGAAAGGTAAAAATGCAGCCCTGCCTCTCACTGCATGTGGCCAGAAACTCCTGATTCGGGAAGGGGGCTGGAGAAGGGAAATACACTGGAAAAAGAGGGTAGAACTTTAAAAATAGAAATGCTGCTTAAATGCCATATACTTGCTTACAGTGTCAGTACATAAGGAAAACAGTAACAGGATCCAGTCTCATGGAGCCTCTTGCTAACTTGTTCCACCACTGCAGCCAGTACAAGGCAGCAACTCTCCAACTTTTTTCCATCATCCTATTCCTACTGAAGAAAAAGTGCTCCAGCTCCTCCCTTCCCATCTGCTCCAACCATTATTAATATCAATCAGTTATTAATGAAATATGATGACCTACAGCTATAATAGGCCTGGCTCTAACGCCAGGGGAAGCTTGTTTCTGAACCTGAGGTTTATCAGGCGTGGAAAGATCAATCCAGGGAACTTCAGGATGTATGGAAAGGAATGTACACTGGAGGGTGGGGAGATGAGCAGCAGCCATGAGGATGCAAAAGAAAGGGGTGTCCTGTTCAACTGCCAATTCCCAGGGCAGTTGGTCAGTAATGAATGGGCTGCCTACAAACTACCTGGATAAACATGCACCCAGAATTTGCAAGGAGAGCACAAAACAAAATCTCATGTGTTTTTACAGATTCCTAAGGATTCTGGGCCTTTCCAGGTGGACAAAGCTGCTTATCAGGAAAGCAACTTGAGAAATGAAGAAGGAAGAGTTCCCTGAAATCAGAGGTGGTCTTGCAGCCATTGGAAGTTCCAAGCAATAAATGTGGAAAGTTAGTTGCCACCCAACATCATATTCTGTCCATAATTTCAGTTATGGCCATTAAACAGCAAAATAGAAAAAAACAAGCAAGCAGAGAGAGACAGGAGAAACTTTAAGGGCAAAATCTGCCCTTGGAGCAAACATCACACTACGCTGGTCCCAGACCTTGTGTGTTGACCTTTGATAGCCATACCCTTGCAAGCTACCACTGCTCCTCAACTTCCCCACTCAGGTTTGGGCAAAGCACAGCGTTGCAGCAGCAGGCATGCAGCTCTCCCATCATCTATTTCTCCCCAGATTTCATGCCACCTTCAGGCCCTGAGGAATCTCCCCATCAGCAGCTCCAGGCGCCTCTCCCAGCGGAGCATGGCCCACCTCCCAACAGGGCTTCTTGCTTCCCTTCAGCCTCACAAGGCAAGTACCTTTGTTTCTCCTGGGTGGGACGAGGGGGAATTTAGACTCAGCCAGCAATCTCTCTTCTTTCTCAGCTCCCATCTGTCCTCACACCCCGCTCCACTCCACAGCTGCTCCCAGCAGAGCGGCAAGATGCAGCTCTCAAGCTCGGAAGCCCGGATGCACCCGAGCTTCAGAGATGCTTCATGTCTCTCCCACTCCTGCCTCCTCTACCTCCTCTCCTGCGACACTCTCTTCTCCTGGAGCAGCAGATGTAGAGGAGCGGTGGTAGGAGGCAGACACATTGGAGGGGAGCCCTGCTGCAGTTCTCCTCCGGCAGGCTCAGGAGCCGCACAACGTGTGGAAACCAGCGAGGAGAGGAGCAGTATGCAAAGGGAAAAAAATAAAAAATAGTGCAAAGCGACAGCAGTGGGTAGTGCTGTTCCTCTGGGAGGAACAGAACAGGGGGAGGTGAGATGAACCAACTAGAGAATAGGAAAGGAACCAAAATGAAGAGGAGGAATAAAATGTAGAAGATGCAAAAAAGAGAAGCAGATGTTCTTGCAGCACTTATTCCCTCTGACATTCGTGCCCAGCTCTTCCATCTTCCTCCAGAACTGGGAAATGAGCTGCTACGTGCTCCCTTCCCCACTGCCACCACCCTGACCCTGTACCACACACAGAATGAGACAGCCAAGAGCCCCAACACTGCTCTTGGCAGTGCAGAAGGGAACTCTGAACATACCTACAGGCAGGACATGGGGCTCTGCTATGACACACAGCTAAGATGCAACATAACCTGGTGAATCATTCCTACGGTCCAGCCTTCTCAGCCACCTTGGATTCAAACAATCCCCATCCCCATCTCATCCTCTGCTTCCTTGTTTCATTAAATAATCCTTTTCAACCCACCCTGTCCCAGCTCCACTGGTGCAGCAGGGATGCCCTGAGCCTGGGGAGATGCTGCTGGTTGTACCCAGTGCCTCACTTGGCTGCAGCCAATCTGCAAGGCTGGTTCCACCCAAGGGCTACCAGCCAGCTCGTCATAGAGGGGAGCTTCAACAGCAATAAAATGGTCAATAAAAGGGTCAGCTGGCCATGAAGATCAAGCAGACTGGTCTGGACAAGTGTCTAATGGGGTGATTCCTGTACTGGAAAAAGAGAAGGGACCTGAGGTCCACATGTACAAACCCTGGCTCACATCCTGTCCCTGATGTGACAGGGGCACACTTGGAGCAAGGGAGCTGGCAATGTGCCTCATGCTGAAGCATCTCCTAGAATAGTTCAGTCATAAGGAAAGAAGATGAGTCTCTATTTTTCTTCCAGCCGGCTTAGTTTTTTCCTCTGGAATAGATTCTGGCTACCAGTTAAGGAGATTCCCTCCAGAAAAAGGCACTGGAAACAGAAAGCCTTTCTTCCAAACCCACAGGGTGGAGCTGCCTGTGTCCCAGCCCTGCTGCAGTTCTCCTCGTGGGCACTGAGGTTACTCCTCAGTGGGAGGATGAGCGGACTCCATGCCCCTGCCCTGCCATCCCACAGCCCATCCCATGGCTGGCAAGGTCCCTGCCTGCGAGGACCCAGCACCACACAGGGGGAAAACAGAATTTGCCTCCAAAAAAAAAACCAATTCCCATTTGGTAATTTATTCATGGACTCCAACAATTTCAGGGAAAAGGTAGGTGAAGTATTTTCTTCAATACTTGGAGACGCTACAGGGATGAAGGGAGCAGGCAGCAAGGGACAGTAGGGTGAGAGATCAGCCTCAGCCAACACCAGGAACCTGCAAACCCCAAAGCAGCTACAACAGGGAAAATGGCTACAAAAATCCCTTTTTTGAGGCATAAATGAGATCCTCAGGCGGTTACACTGCAAAAACACCTTCTGTCCCTTCTTTTAAAGAGTCACAGTCAGGACTCATCAAAGCCACTTAAAAAGTATCTGGCAAAAAGTTCCCAAACATTAAAAATGGTTCTCTTTATTTTGGCATGCCAAGACTCACAGCATGTAGCGGTCTGTACCAGCAAGAAAGGAGGGATGGGCCAACATATCCTGGTAAAATGAGAAAGGATACAAATCTTGGCTCCCTGTTCAAACTGAACCAGAACTGAACTGTTCCTGAGTGATGAAAAAAAAAATCTTATGGGATTTCCAGCTCATTTCTGTAGGCTCGAGATCAGATTCTGAACTACTGTGTTTATGCAAAAGTGAACCAGACCTTTGAATATTTGGAGGAGCATTCACTGCTGAGCCGCGTTTTTCTTGGATGTCAAAAGCACGGGAAGTTCTCATATTTTTTAAGAGAGAAGAGAAGAGGGATAAGGTGGGGGGGGGAGAAGGAAGAGGGCCTTTTTGTTGCTACAACATAAATAGTATATTGCATACAGCTGCTTGCGCGCTTCCCTGTGTGGTCAACAAAACAGGGAACATATTTTAAGCTTGTTTTCCAAAACACTGCATGACAAACTTGTACTCAGAGGCCCATGAAATACAGCCCCTGACTGTGGACATCTCACCACGCTCCATCAGACACTCGCTGCTGCTGGGTGAATGAAGGAAACAAAACATTGGGACAGCCCAAAACATGGAAAACTAAAGCTGCAAATCACATCTCTGCACTTCTGTGGCACAACCTAATTTAGAACTGCTTGTAAAAAGCTTAATTTTAACAGATTCTGGTAAAGCAAAAATAGGCAAGATTGAGATGGAGGTGACAAAAATGATTAGAGGGCTCAGCAGATACAAGGCAAGATTGATAAGGGTGGGAGTGTTTAGTTTAGCGAGAGATGAGTAAGAGGGGAGATGATAACAAGTACACAAGTTGTGACTTGGCCTGAGAGGGTACATCTGGTGCTTTTGCCATTTCTCATAATGCAAGAGAAAGAGGACATTGAATGAAGTCAGGAAGCAACAGCCACCAAAAAAACCCCAAAACAAAACGGCAGATAAAAAGATTTTTTTTTCTTTTCTTAATATACAACTCGTAATTACTCCCTGGAACTTACTGTCACAAGATATCACCAGGGCCAAGAGCATCGGGAGGATGTAAAGAAAGGATTAGACACTTGCAGAGATAGTTATGAGAGCATTTACAGCTACCTTTAGAAAAATAAAAATAGAAATCAAGGTACAAATGTTTACGCTTCAGGGCACAAACAACCTTAAATTGCTGAATGAGGACATTTTCCCTCATGGACAGGTCCTTCATGGGCTTCTGCCCAAGGACTTCAGCCAGGGCTGGAGAGCTCCCCTGTCCAACAGGCTGCAACTGCTCCTGCCCCTTGGTCTTTGCAGGTATCTCAATCCTGCACCTCTGATCCCAAAGCCCATTCCTCAGCCCACCCTGAGCCTCCTCAACCCTCAGAGAGCTTCTGGGCAGGGGGGGCCAGCCATGTCCCTCAGCCCAGCCCCTGCCCATGTCACCTGGCCCCAGCTGCTCATTTCCTCTTTCTTCTTTACATTACATTTAAGTTTCAGGTCCTTATTTTGCCAGCCCTTCCTCTCCCTGCTATTTCGACTGCCACTTTTTCCTCCCTCAAACCCAAACCCCCAGCTCCAGCCCCTGCCATCCACTTGGGCTCTCCAGGGAGGCCTGACCCCCTTGCACCCAGAAGGTGAAGCATCCACCTCCTCCTGCCCAGACCCACTAGCGATGCACAGACTTGAACACAACTTCACAATGTCAGGCAAATTTTCCCTTTCTCGATGTGAAGCCATTCCTCAGAGGAACCCTGCGTCCCTGAGGAGGAGGAGGAGGAGGAGGACCCTCCTGTGGATGTGGCACCTGCGGGGCAGCGGCAGTCAGGCGCTATTACGGACCGCGGCGCTCATCATTGCGCTGGAACTGACATGCGACTCGGGGAGACAAAGAGAGATTCTGAAAGCAAGTCAGTCTATTAAATTTATACCTACCTGCACAATGTGAGGCAAACCACATCTCGGTTTCCTTTCATGTGCATGACAGTCTTAACTTGTTTCTTTTAATCCCATAAAAGCAGCTAAAGCATGCAACATGCTTCCCGGAGACGAAGCAAACCTGTATTTTACTTCCTGACAGTGATTTAGTTTATAGGGTGTTGGTTTTTTGTTGTTCTTTTTTTTTCAGGGAAGATAATGAATATGGTCCAAAGCTGGTATTATAAAGGAAATACTACATGCTACATGCTAGACACCTGGCATTTAAAAGAGAATCCCATAAATTGACACGGTCTGTAACGGACCAAACACAGCTGCAACCCCTCACGCTGCACAGACACCAGCACTGGAGGCTGGAAGATCCCAGCATCTCCTGCCAAGGTTTTCTTTGGAAATCAGCACCCTTCTGAAAATTCAAAGCGTCTCTCATTTAGTCAGTCACACCCCAAGCAGGACCGGGGAGATGACCAGGGCTGTATGACTACGCAATAAATCCAGCAAATCCAAAGGGCTGGAGCAGTAATCCATGGAAATGTTCCAGGCAAGAGGGGGGTTTAGGTGCCTTTAATTCCCAGCTGCAAGCCCAACAAGCTGCCAGAAGGCGGGGAGACCACCGAACACAAGGGGTTAATGGCCTTGCTAAAGAAAATGATACACATAATTTCCTTTTATCATAAAACAATACGTTTATTATTTTCTGTATATCTGCTAAAGGGCATGGCCTTCTGAGTGGAAAACAAAACACAGCTTGGTCACATGTTTATTTGCTTCAGCTACTCCCTTTCCCTTCTGATAAATAATCAAACATGCCATCCAGAAAAAACAAAACCAGTGAGCTGGGAAATTTGATGGTCATCAAATAGACTAAGATACCAAGAAAAGCAGCCCACTGTTCCCACAGAGAGTTTTCTGCCCCACACCTACACTAACATCTGAGTAAATAACTTCAGTCACTCTTTCCATTTTCCCCATGAAATTACTCCTACTGTTAAACAAATTGTCCTTAAGGCAGTTGCAAACACCATTTTTTTTTCCTGCAAAGTAGAACAACTTCTGAACATTAAAAAGCCAGACTAGCAATATATTTTCAAAATATGTTTGTTGTACTTGCGGTTTGGCTGAACACACAGCTTGATTTCTCTCTCTCTCGCTCTCTTTTCTAGGAAGATGGGGGTTTACAGTTTAAAATTTTAAAGTGTATTTGGATCTTGGAGAGGCAGGAAAAGCCTCAAGGAGGATGGGTTTTCTCCATAGGGCAGGCAGCATATTTTCCATTTTCTCTTATGTTTCATACTATACGAGCACCACGAATGCTTGCCAAAAAAAAAAAAAAAAAAGTTACCTGCTATTTCAGTGGACTTCTGCGGGGGGAGAAATCACTGAGAAATATCAAGCAGTTTTTTAAAGTCACTTGAACAGAGGGGAAAAAATCCAGCATCCGTGTTGTGACATGGATTACCTAGAGGATCTACACTATCTTCCAACAACCCCTGAAGACCATTCATACAACAATCATTAATACTGAAAAAACTGCAGAGAAAATCCCTCACGTGAGAAGTTAACAACCATTACCCGGCGTGAGCACGCTTTCCCTTTCCTTTTGTAGTACCACAGGTCTAAACAATAGTCATATGAATGAGATAATAGCCATGCTTGTCTCAGCAGCCTGATTTTTATTAGCATGAAATTGGTACAAATATTAGCGAGGCTGGTTCGCATGCGGTGCCAGAGCCACCATGCAAACAATTTGTGGAAAACAAAAATACCATTCGGTGGGTTTGCGCCACTTGTGCTGCCCAGAGCAGCAGCAATTTCCTTTTCTTGGAGGGGTTTGTTGTTTAGGTATTTTTGGCAGTTCTGCAAAGAGAAGCTGCAGCACCCGGCAAGCAGCGGGGATGGTGGCACATGGCTGCTCCCGTGCCAGAGGGGCAGCACCACAAGGGGACAGGCACCCCAAAAAAGGACTCGGCCCTTGCCACAGCTCTCCAAAGCCATGCCAAAAACCCCACCCTTGTCAACACTGCCATAAACAACCTGAACTGTCTGCTTTTGCATCAAACCAAAGCAATTCCCCTCTCCTGTGCTCCAAGCTGCCTGCGCAAGGCAGCGCGTTAAAAGTTCAGCCCTGCCTGCACGCTCCTTTCCTCTGAGCGCTCGCAGAGAAAATGAAGAGTTTAACAGAGTGAGCTCTTACTGTCTGCCTTTAGATTTCCGTCTTCGCGCTGGAGATGTTTCTGGCTGTTTCTGTGAAGCGGGGGCTGAAGAATGGTAAAAAGATGTTTGAATAAACAGGAAGTGCCGTGCAGCCGGAGCACAGGCTGGAGGGAGACGCTGGAGCACTGCCCTTCGCAGCAGCCACCGGGCTCTGCCTCCACAGTAGCAACCTCTGCTTTTACTAAATGACAAAGAAACCGCAAAGCATTCCTTCCCTAATTCTTCCCTTGCGAAGTGGTGAGATCAGCTGGAGCTCACAGGTAATCTCAAAGTTGGGATTAGCACTCCACCCGGCACAAAAATCTAGTGACTCCACACTATTAAACCCCCCTATCTGTGAGCAGAAACAGGCAGAACTAATTATGTCCCCAAACAGACCAAACAGCAGGCAGAAGCACACCTCGCTTCTGTATCTAGGCAAATTCGGATTTGCACGGAAGTCCAGCCAAGCTTGACGTTCCTACCCGCGACAGTGCTGTGACTTGCTCTGGAAACCAGCTCGGGAGGCTGGCCGGGCTGCAGAGCTGTTTTCTCTGTGTGAACTGAAATATAAACAACCGCCCAAAAAACACAGCTTGTCTTGGGTGCAGGGACTTGCATTCGGCATCTCCGAAAGTGTAACTTCAGCATTCCGGCAGATGCCACCCCTCCTTCGCTGTCTCCTTCCCCTCCCTAAAACAAACTACCTATTTAACTGCAGATGACTAACTAACCGTCTCCCCACCCAATTATCAAAGCCCTGTCTGCTGTCATATTGGTGACATGACACAGATATTGTCAAGAAAAAGTAAACTGGGGCTGGCACTCAAAGGCAGCTCGTGAAGAGATGAGCAGTCGAACAGCCATATTCAATAAAAAAGAGGAACAGGATTCCTTTAGAAAATGTATTGCTGTTGTGGCAACGTGCTGCTGCCACTGAAGGGACTGATTTGTTATTTAGCATGTAGTCTTGGACTGTCTGTCATTCTGGGTGCTAATGCTCTGCTAAAATAACTCATTGGGAGCTGTCAGTGGGATGTTTACATAGGCCCCCAATCTTTTCTTCATACAAGGAAATTTTTTACTGGAATTCATCTTCTTTTGATCTCACATTCAAAGCAACAGCAGCTTGATAGACATGCAAGTCTGAAAGCAAATCCAGACGCTGAAGATAAACCGCCAGAGTATGACAGGCAGGAGCATCTAAAGCTTATAAAAATGAAGAGAACAGCATGTCGTCTGAGTATTACAATAGCAGAAATCAAGAGACATATTAGGTGGAACTGATCAGCCACAAAAACAGTTCAAAAGGCAGATCATAGAAACAGAAGACTAAGCTAGAAAAAAAATAAAATTGGAAAGATCTGCTTTACAGAGGCATCACCTCCTTTCTGAGCACCGCGGCGTTTCCGCTCCAGCATGTAAACTTAAGGGGAAAAAAAGAACAGGGCTGATGCTGTCTCTACTAACTCAGCAGTTCTTACCTTCAACTCACCAATTAATTTGCCGACTGTACGTTTCAATTACGTGTTATTCAAAGTGAAATAAAAATAGGACACTGTGCCACCGGCATCCACAGCCCAGCCCTCCCCAACACTACAGAGATGGGGAATTGGTGCCTCTTCGTTAGGAATTGCATCCCCCTGCAAGGTGCAAAAGGGGCCCTGGCTTGAGCCCCTGCCACCATTTTAGCTTGTTCATCTTTACAAGGGCTAAGTCTTGGGATGCTCCTGAGCTCTGCCTCAGCCACCAGTGCAGAAATATTCATTCAGAAGGTAATTTTATTTAAATTGAATTACGTGTGCCACAGAGTCCACAGTTACGTTCCGAAGGCGACACTTGCCGGGAAACAATTGCTGAAACTTTCTCTAGAAACCCATACATTTTTAATTTTTCTTCCCCAAATAAGCTTCTTATTCTAATTGAAGTCAGCAAATATAATGAAAAAGTAATTCTCAAACAATTTTGTACTTAGAGCTATTTGTTAACAAACACTGAACGAGCAGCAGTGTTAGGTTAAAGGGCAGCAGGATTCCACATTATAATTTAGCCTGCGGTTATTTCTGATTAAGAACACCCTCCGGGACGGCAAAGTAAGATCTTCTTCTGCAGCAGGCACAGCTTTTAAAATTAGCCTCTTCTCAACAATAAAACCAACAGGAAAACTGTGGATTTAAAACTGTATTAACCAATTTGAAGTAGTGCAATCAGTTTATGTCTTGCTTTCTGCAAACCACTGTTCCCTGCCTTAGTCAAGTTTCAAATGTAAAAATGCTGCCTGGATTCTGAAACTGTTGTAAGAAAGTCACCTTCTGTCATGCTTATGTAGCTATCTAATGTGCTAAAGGCTGATTATTTATCTTTAAACTGTACTAGTTTAATCTTTTAAGGTCACCACTAATCTGCTCCAACCTTTTAAAAAATAGCAGCTTTCAAGACTTACTGCTGGAATCACTAAACTCTGAGCTGAATGTCATTGTAAGGGATACATTAGCCAGAGTGAGTGTAGTTTTACAATGTAAACACCAAATATAAATCCCCACCTAAATGAGAAGAAAAATATGATGTCCATGCCAGGAGAAATATCAGTAAATAAGGCCAACGCTGTATTATTTCACACAAATATTGTTCCAAATCATGTTCCTATTTCTCTCTCCTCCCCCTCCCTTCCCAGTGCAAAACTTGGGTATAATTTAAAGGATCATTAGGTGTTTTTTCTTTATCTTTTCCCTTTCTCAGCAGCAACTTTGCCTGCCTGCTGTGAAGCCTCCTGACCGCATTTGGAAGTTATTGCAAAGTCCAAAACCCCCTCATAGGTTATTTGTGTGCATGTGCTGCACAGCAGCCTTTTATACTCTTCTTTTTCCTTTTCCCCTAGACTTCTTCTGGACTTGAATGTCACAGTAGACCTTGAATGTGAAATGGCTTCAAGCTAATTGCTTTAATTGCTTGAAGATGTGCAGGCAGGTGAAACCTGATCCCCTTGGCCATTGTAGAGACCAGGAACAACACAGGAATGTTTACATAGTGGTTTGAGTTTAATAGACAGTAGAGCTGAGTTTCAGACAGCTAGCAAAAACACAGCTAATAGGTGACCTCTTAATGTAGTCCTCCTTTTTAAAAACAAAAAACAATTTCGTTTTATACAAGGCAATGTCCCTAAATGCCAAGGTTATCTGCTTGACTTTTTGAGTGAGCATGCACTGCGTTGCACCTGACATTTATACCAGAAACTCTATCCTGAATGCATTTCCCTCTACCTTAAAACAAAAAGCACTTTATGTGTCAGTCACCTTACAAACAGATTAGAGCTGGATGGGGTTTCCTCGTAAGTGCAGTCATTTTAATTTAAAATTGAGTGTTTCTCACCACTGTCACATTCCTTCCCCCTCATCCCCTGGGCACTCCTACCCTCTGGTGGGCACTGGCACAAGTCTTTGGAAGGGTCTTCTGGAAAGGCCAAGTACTTTCACTGCTTTTCTAGAGCTTTTACTGCTTTTCCAGAGCTTCCGGTGCATTTGCACCACGCTGTTAAGCTGAGACACACTTTTGCAAAGGCGCAGTTTGGTTTCACACACGGCACAAATTCAGCAGCTCCTCCTCAGGCAAAACTCCTCCTGACTGAGAACTGCAGCATTCGGGGTCACTGACGATCAGGCTTGCTTTCCAAGAATCATGAGGTAAGTAAAACACACTTGAAACCAGCCAGAGACCAGCGAGCAGGTACAGCACAAGTGTAGAAACCAAAGACTGAATTTGGCAGCAGCGGTAGCATAGAGATATTTACTGTAGGTCTAGTCCAAAAAACAAACATTGAAAACAGGTAATACCAAATAGTCACTTTCCTGGCACAGGAACTGCAAGTTTTTTTGCCAATCCTAAAAAAACAGTTAAAATCACTTGTATTGAGTGAATACCAGCTGAGAAATGACATGTGTTGCATCCCAGACAAAAAGGAATAATTAAAATAACATTTATGGAGGAAGGAAAAAGGGAAGGCAGTCTGAGATATAAGACTGGGAAAAGCACAAACACACTGAGGCAGAGGAGATGAAGCCAAACTAACACGTATTTCATATGAACAAGAAAGGAAAGCAACTCCCTGCCACACAGCCCTACAAATAAAGGGCATTTCCAGTCTGATCTTGGCAATTACCTCAAAAAAGTTTCAAATTCTCTAGTACTTTTTGCTGGAGCTACCAACCCCTTGAACAGAAGCAAACAGAAGCAGGAGGGAGGCTGCTCCAGCCACTCTGGATTCAAACTGTGGCTCCCGGGAAGACAATAGATGCTGGCTGCTCTGCTCTACCTTGCCTGCTATTTCCAATCCTCTGAAGCAAATGAGTAACTGATCTTAAATAATACAGAACAAAGGGAACAATAGGGGCTGGAAAGCAAGCTGGGATACTTGGGAACATGCCTCTTTCTTTTGAGAGAGAATCTCACCGGCACACATGCACACGCTGAGTTAAAGAATCACAGAAGTAGTTGTCCTGTGTCGTCTCCCCCTCACCCATCACCTCCCTAAAAGCTCAAATTCCAGCCACTGTGGGGTTTTGATAGGTTTTTTTTTTTTTTTTCGCACGGCCCGAAACATTAAGAAAAAAGGAGAAAGTTCAGAATAGGAGGGGGGAAAAAAAAATAGAACAGAGTCAATTTAAAGATTTAGTATAAACTAGTCCAAGCCTGTGGGAGGAACGCTAAGTGGAAAAAGTAAACACGGTCCCCCCAAGAAGTTCCCCTGGAAGCTGAGCAGGCAGCCAGTGCCTGGTACCCGCTGCCCCGCGCCCGGGGAGGTCAGCACAGCTATGCTAAACTGACAGGTTCAGTTTACAGCAGGCCAGCACTTTGTTTGGATATACTGGCCTTGCTCACCGCCAGCTTAACAACAGATGGCTCGAAAACTTTCATTATGTTGCAGAGGGCTGAACTGCAAACAATCGGGAAAACTGTGAAAAGTTTAACTCCCTGCGAGCCGAGCGGGGAAGCGCTGCCCTCGCCAGCCGGCGGCTCCTCCCGCCCCGGCCATGGGCGCCTTTAAATTAATTAAAGCGGGATGGGATGATTAATCATACCTGCACACGGTCCTGGGGATGCCTGGGAAAAAGAATTTGCGATTTGACAAGGTCATTTCAATAAAAGTAGCATTCCAGGAGAAAATGGACTTTGACGGATTGCAAAGCTGATTTTAAACCTTCCTCAAGCCTCTGGCTCTAGGAAAGTTATAGAAAGTTTCTGCAATAATCCTCTAATCGGGGTTTATCAGGAGCTTTCTGATGAGAGTTCTTCCATCTACAGAAACAGAGCCTCTGTCCCTCACATTCTCACTTCAAACTTTCACCCTGCACGGCAAGAGAAGGCCAGCAAATAATCTAACGTGCAGATCTGAATATGATTTATCCAAATCTGTGTATAATTTAAATATTCATCTAACTGATTTGATTCATATGCACCCTAATATCTTTTAACGCTCTAAAGCAGGTTATAAAGGCACCTTCCGAGGTTTAATTCAATTGACAGTCTTATATACATCTCATCACTGAAAACGCATTATTTTATATTATTCAAGAAATGAACAAATCTGTTTTCCACAAATGTATTTCAAAAGCGACTCTTTCCTGTTATTGAAAGAAAATTGTGTTTATTACTCCTTTAGCATAGTGTAAACTCATAAACGTCAACAGAGAGTACAAGGAAAACTGTCAACTAAATATTGTTTCCTTCATGAGCTGCTCTTCCAAGTCAATTACGCCTTTCAACTTCTGGGGCATTGTATGATAAACTGGCAGTAAAAATCATTCACATTAATATACCATGGTGCCTTGCCTGCAAAAGGTAATTAAAGAAGTAAATGACTCATAAGAATAGACATATTAGCTGCAAAATGAAAGGCAACTGAGCTGCCACATGAAAATATGTACCATTAAGATACTGCATTTTCATATTCCTGTAATCAGCTTCAGTAGACTAATGCTTATTTAATCCAGTTCTCGCCTAAGTCCATCAACAACTGTTTTTTGCTGTTTTCTCCTTCACTGAACATTATGTGCGCAGGTTTGGAATAAATACTGCAATAAGATTTTTGCATAGTCAATTGAAGAACAGGTTTTTTATCTTTTAAAAACTATTTTTCTTTCTCACCAAGAGGAATACAGCAGAGAAGGATACCAAGAAACCCCACGTTTCCTGGGGTTCTTTCAGTGCCAACATGCTTTGGGTGAAATATACACCCTGGTCTAGCATGAACCATTTTGATTTGTGAAATACAGCAGGAAATCGAGCCTCATCTTCCAACCTTCCTGTTCTTCATATGGGAAAGGTTTGCCTTGTTAATGCATGTTTTCATTAGGGTTAGAAAAATTAGACAGGCTTTCTCTTTCTTAAGTCTTTGACACAAGGAGGGGCAAGGAGAGGAAGGGGCAGGGCTGGGTTTGTGGAGGAGATGGAGCTGCAGGCTGGGGAGCCACAGCGGGGGCATCACCCCCATGATTTGCTCTGCCCAGCCCAGCCTCAGCTGACAAGACCCAAACTCCAAACACAGGCACCATCCTGGCATCCCACCCTGGCAGCAGGACAGCCAAGCTCAGCACAACACACTCCTGAATTTTGGGAAGGGCCATTGCCGGGAGCTCACCCTGCAGTGCACATCTCAGCCCACCCTGTTTCTGTACATAAACCAAAGCCTTTTGGTGACAGGTCTTGGGTTGAACTTCAGAAGTTCATCTTTCTCCTCCCAGGGGGACAGCAGGGAGATGGTGAAATTCAGGGAACAAAGTACAGTTGTGTCCAAAAGAAAACACCCTGCAAAATACTCAAACATTTCTAACTCATCCTGTTTGTGAGCAGTAATTAAAATATTCTTTTCATCACAATAATAGCTCTGCAAGGCCAAGATCCAAACTGCTTTTGACTGCACAGCTCTCACAATTATTTCATTTTCTAAAGTATGGGGTGGAGTGAGCTCCAGTATCTCAGCTACTGCTACAGCGCTCTGTTGACAAATGCTGACTTTCCTAAACAGCAGACGCCGTGTATGTACCATCCATCCTTTATTTATTGTGCCCGACACAGGTTTATCCTTGCAAAAAGAGATTTTTCAATAAAAATCTTCACACATTGCTTCGCAACCTGCATTATATGTTGCTTATTTATCACTATCAGTACGAAATAGTGTTAGACTTAAAATGTAGGATCAATCATTATTTAAACTGTATTATTGCTTCTCCATTTGAGCAGACATCACTTTGTACCCACAATTAATGAGCTCTAGTCCTTTTTCTAATTAAGGAACAAAGGTTCTTGTGTGCAGAGTATAGAGTGACACTGTCTAGAGAACACAAATTTAAATAGAAGAGAATCCTTCTAATTGCCTTACAATAGGATTTTTCATATCCAGGAACATAACAGGATCAAGAAATTAGAGCATTTCCAACAGCATTTACAAATAAGTCATTACAAAACACCGTTAAAAGGTAATAATGCATCCCCCTAAAAACAAGGGAACCTTATGGAGACTAGTGCCTAACACTTTGGTATTTACAGAATTAACCTTTGAGCACTGATACAGGGAAAAATGCAACACAGAAATTATTTTATAGATGTGTATGCACAGAGATAAATCCAAAAAAAATGAGGAGTCAGCTATTAGAGCCTAAACCACTTTAGGCTCACACAGATTAGGATCCAAACACATAATTAAGAAAGTCAGAAAGGTAACCTCGCTTTATCCAGTAATTAGGGCTGTTAGAAATCGGATACTGTCTCTTAAAAGTGTTAGAAATACACGGCACTACTAAATAACCTGCACTGCTGGGAAAGTATACTCGCTATCAAGGGCAAAGCTGCTATACACTGAGGTAACAGTAAATGACAGACTGTTGTTCAAGTCCATTAGCTGCTATGTGATAGGAGCACATTCACTAGCACACGACCTGTGAAAAATCTTAGATCTCTTTAAATCTTTGAATTGGATTGCTGCATTAATTCTTAAGAACTGCAATCCTTCAACCAAGTCAAATTACCCTCATTAACAGGGGAAAAACTGCCTCTGCAATAAGTTAAAAAAAAAGAGATATTTATTACCTATAATCACTTTCACGTACTTCACCTGGAAGTGTGACAAACTGGGACAACAACTCGAGAGGCTGGCACCAGTTCAGCCGCTGGTGGGGCCGGGGTGGAGGGGACACGCCGTGCACGTGTCACCCTCTGTGCCTGCGCGCGACGTTCAGCGGGAACGCTTCTTGGGGAAAAACCTCAATGGATGTTCCAAGAAAAGAAAAATCACTAAGAATAAGCACAGGCACTGAAGCGATCTCTGTGTGTGCCACTGAAATAACCGCAAAAGAGGAGGGGAAATTCTTCAGTTATTCAAGGCTTGATTAGAACACTACTTCATAATTAGGCATGTTACAAGTATTGTCATCAACCAGAAAATTCATGTACTAACTCAAAGGTCTCAGAAGCTGGCTCAAGCCTTCTATTCATTAACAACATCTGCTATTAATGTTTAACCCTCATAAACTTGCACCAAACATTCAGCATTCAACAAAGCTTAAAAATAAATATTTTGTTGTGCTGTTTTATCCGCGTGGTGATCTGCTCAGTTCTGCGGATATCGAGAACCACTACAACGGCCAGAGAGATAACAGACAAATATTTGGTCTTTGTTGGAAAGAAGATATTCCTTTCTCCAGTCACTGCTTCTCTGCACTTCAGATGCTACAGCTCCCGAGCCAGGCCAGTGCAGCACAATAAACAGCAATGCAGACATACAGATATACACACACCTATATGATGGCATGAATCATTTATTTTGAAGATGAAACTCCCTGGAATAATTTTCAGGATGAGTGTTCTAAAGGACCCTGTTTAAATTTTTTCCTAATTTAGAAATGAACGTTCCTGGGACGAAAGATTCCCTGTGAAATGGGGAGCTGAGTAAGTCCAGGATCCAGAAACGAGAAACAGAGCGTTTCATCTTCATTTTACTGCGGCGAATCCAGATGAGAGCCCTGATCTCGCAGTCAGATCCTAATGGGCAGATCCTTGGAAGAGCCTTTGGAAAGACTCATTTCCACCAGCGTGGTTTTAATGTAAGCGTTGCAATCTGCTTGTGCAGGCTCATTTACAGCGTGGAGACAGAGCTAAGTGGTGAGCTAATGCGACCATCTAATGACTCCTGGAAGCGCACCCGGACATCCCCCGTCCCCATCCCTCTTCCCAGGGATGGATGTCGGTAGCTCAGCCCCTGCTGGGCCCACCCTGGCTCACAGGGGCAGCCCTGGAGCACTGGGGGGCACGTCCCACAGCTCCCTGCCTTCCCTGCTCCCTCCTGCCCACACTGACCCCTGCGCAGGCCGACCCCCGGGTCTCCACAGAGCCTGGAATTCCAGCATCAGGCGGGTGAAGATCCCGCCTGCACTCATCTCACCGTCATTTTCTCATCTGCAGCAACGCCAAGATACAAACCAAGCCACAAAAGTAATGAAAAATACAGCTCTTTTTGTCTTCAAACATGACATTCATGGCGGATTCACTGTCTGCATGTTGCAGCACGCTCTATTCTTAGCACCGTGCCTTTTAAAGTTAGGCCCATTATTTTCTACGGTGTATCAAGATCAGTATGTATAACATATGCCATATTGTTGACACTTCCCTGGATGTACTGCACACCATATGCCTAAAGCACTAAAAGGGGTGATGAACAGAGTGGCAATACTGAAAGGAGAACAAGATACACCGAGCATGTTGAATGAATTCAGTTATATAATTCAGCCAATAAGGGTTTCCATACATTTAACAATCTCTTTTTTTCCCCCCTTTTTCTTCCCCCCCCCCTCCCCCTTGTATAAAAATGAATTTAACAACTTTCCACTGTGAAAAGTTAACACCCTGGACATGTATTCAAAGCAAACATTTAATCACAGTGGGCCCACCAGGTCTAAAAAGTATACATGTAAAGATAGATCATATATAATCACACCAATAAAACAAACAAAAAAGGACTATTCATACATTTTAGCAATAAACTAAAAAAATAAAACATACAGTTTTGCTCCTGCTTCCACTTGTCCTTTATTTTACCTTGCATAAATCTATACCTCAAGTTCAATTCCCAGAACTAGGGAAGATGTCATCTTGCCCATCTTCAGAGCTTTATTTACTAGTTTCTCTACTAAGAATTATTATTTGAAGAACCCAGAAACTAATGCTCTCTTACACTACAGTATTTTTTGTCCAAATCTTCTGGAACGGATTATAAAATTGAAATGTAAGAAGGAACACAGCCGAGCTATATTTATAACACGAATGCTGCTCTTCAGCATCTGATACATACACATGTGTATCCTCATTTCCATGCCATCCCTCAGCACGCTCTAATGGGTACACTAACTGCATACTCGTCATTAAAATAAAAGAAAAAAGAGGGAAAAAAAAGGAACTGACTCATCACTGAGAACAGTTTTGACAGTACTTGCATGCAAAGCCCTGGCAGAGAGGCTCAAGCTGTTTAGTTGTGACCGGATACAAATCACAAACTTTGGAGAGAATTAATAATTAAAGGGGAAAAAAAACCCCAAACAGACAAACTCTCAGCACAGGTAAAGGCGGATGCACAGGTGAACCCAGGACTAATCTCCAAGTTTAGTCCTTGGAGTTATGTGCTACCTGGAGGAAGGCACAGATCTGGAAAGCAGGGAATTCCCATTGCCGAGACACTGACAGGGTCAGCAGAAGGGAAGAGCAAGGAACACCCAGCAGGAACAGACAGGACCCTTCCAGGGGGAGAATCCCAGCTGGCATCGAGCACAGGGGGGTGCAGGGAAGCAGGCTGCTGTCCTGGCACCCCGGGAGCACGGCCAGCTCCTCACAGGGATGCTGCTAATGCCGTGGAGCTAACGATGCCACGCAAAGCTGGAGCTTCCCCGTCCCCTGTCCTCAGTGCCCCTGTGCACCCACAGGCAATGGATCAAAGGGGCTATGAGAAGATAAGGAGATTCCATTTTAATTTCAAAACATGAAAATTCTGGCACAGGAGATCACTACACAAGATCAGTTCTGTTATGTATCCATGGTGTGTTGAAGGGGAATGTTACATTTTAAAATGTACACATACACACACACATACCTATTTATCTGAGTAAGCAGTATCATTAGCAGAATAAAACAGCCTAAAAGGAACATGAGCCTTTTGTTAAAAGTGGAAGACAGAATCTTCGTGAAAAACATCAAAGAAAAGTAACACATGCTCATGTTTAAAAACAGTCTACGCCTAATACAGAACATCAAGATGTTAAAAAAAAAAAAAAACAAAACCAACACAAACCAACAAAACCTCCCCCTTTGCTTTACATATTTTCCTTAGAAACAAACTTAGTTTGTTTCTTGCTGACCAGGAAAGGGCTGCCAGTGCCCATTTAAAGCACTGGCTGTGCAATCCACCGAGAAATCAGATAAGAATTAATATACAGAACTTTCACATTGTCAAAATTAGGACAAGTGGAAGTTTTGTGAGTGGAAACACTTGCACTGCATCAATATTGGGCCAGAAGGTAAACAGAGGAGTATGTTCCAAAAAATTAGAAAAGGAAGGGGTTTAGACAGGCATGCCAGTGCCCGCTCTGTTCCTTTGAGCTTTCTCTGGAGGAAAACAAAACAAAGCAAAACAAAACAGCTCCACTTTGCAAAAGCCACGACTGTACAGCTATTTGCAGAGGGAAGTGGTGAGCAGGCAAAACCTCCTGTCAGCATCCCCGGGGCTGTGCCTTCAGTGCATCAACACTGGCCAGGAGATGTCAAGGGAGGGTGTGAAAAACCCTTTTACCTTCTGGTCTCTAGCTCAGGGCTGTCCAAGTAGAGCACAGCCAAACTTTCTACTGGCTGTTGGCGACGTTAGCTTGATGGACTTCGTCCAGTTGCTTGTGGACTACTGTCCATATTAGGAAAAAATCCCCACTTGACACTGGCACGGGGATCCAGCCTGTCCACAGACACCGGCAGCACTACAGACTGTGCCTCAGCAGCCAGGTTGAGACACAAGGATCACAGCCATGCCAGTGTGCCCAGGATCCTTAATAAACAGAATCATATAAAGCCAAAAGCAATTCTACTATGGCTAATTAAAACATCTCTTGTGCTTGCTCTGTAAGAAAAGCCACACAACAACACATGAGCAACAAAAACAAAAGCAAAAAAATCCCCTAAACCGCCCTGTGGTGAACTTTGCTTCCTTTTCTGAGCAGTACTGGTGACGTTTGCAGGGGAGCTCGGGAGGGTAAAAGGGCACTGCCACCATGGCAGCTTTTAATTCTGCCAGGCAGATCCCCCAGACCTGCAACGAGTGTCTGCTTCCTACCCACCAGGGCCATTAATCACCCAGACTCCTAAAAGGTTCAATTCATGTGCCCACTCAGAGAACTCATGAGATGCCTGATAGTCATGTGTCACTCGAGAAGGGAACAAAACTGTATTCTTCTCTGAACTGAGGTAGCTCCTATTACCAAGAGACCATCTCCCCTGGGAGCGACCAGAAGAGCGAAATGAAGGAGAGCTGACTCAAAGCTCTGCCTCAAAAAGACACATAATTGATGCAGAAGGGAAAGAGAGTTATTAGGAATCTGCCAGTACCCTTATTTTGCCAATAATCTGGGGAATTGGTGAAAGGGTTGTAAAAGTGGTGAAAAAGATCTCAAATTTTTACTAGATACATCCCAGACAGACAGGTTGCACTCCAGGAAAGACTGCCCTCCTCCCTGGATAAGAGCTTGGCAAAAGCAAAGGATGTTTTGCCACCTTAAAATTGGACCATTTCTTCTCATGATTAACTTCACTCTTCCAGGGACCTTTTGAGCAGCTGGAGGTGATGCCTGGCCTCTATGAGTGCTCAGAAATCCTTTGATTCTCTTGATATCCCCTGCTTCAAAATCTCGATCCTTATCTACTGATGCTCTTAAAAGCCTGGGAGATACCAGCCTGGCTCTATGTGGGCCAGGGGTAACTGACCCCCCCAGACTGGGCTGAAATGTGACACACAAATACATCATTTGACACTGTCATTTCCTGTACATGACAGCTGGGAAGAAAAGGGTACGAAAAAGGGAAAGGGGCACTTTTTTCAGCTTAAAAATTAAATGGTTGTATTGCTCTGCATTTGATAAAAAAAAATAAGGAAAAACAAGCAGGAAAAATCCTGCCCTTCTGCTGCTTCTTACTGCTTTTCTTTCGTTAATTACTGCTCTACTAGGTAAACTAAAGGATAAAACTGAGAAAAATATAAAAACCTACAAGCACCCCAGCAATTGCTTCACATCCTTGTTATTTTCCCGGCAATACCCATGACTCAATAGAAATGTTATCCACATTCTCTTTTTATAAATTTTTCCCCTTACAAAATTCAGCTACAAACTAGTGAGTGCAACTAAGTTTCAGGCAGCCTGGCACATTCACTGACACTCGATGTTTTACCTTTCTCACTAGCACCTTTTGATCTCTCAGGCTTTGGGAACACTAAGCTGAACTGATCTCCTGCTGTAATTCGTAATTACCAATTCACAGCTATTTCAGCACTCTGTAGATGCCAGCCTGCTGCTCAAGTATCAATACTGAATTGAAAAATGCTGAATATTTTTGGCCAGTTGAGATTTTTTTCGAAATTTTCCCCATTCCTCCACAGCACCACAAAAACCGTGCTGAGCTGCCGCTGTCACCGAGGAGCCAACCTGGATGCTCCGTGCTGCACAGAGCAAAGAGGAGGCTGCTCTCAAAGGGTTTACAGCACTGAAAAGGGGGTTATGATACATAAACAGCCCTTTTCAGGTTCAAAAAATCTTCTCTTCCCATTCAGCATCACCATTATCCCTATTGGTTTCCTCCGCCTGCAGCTGCTCCCCGGCAGGCAGATACAAAACGTGGCTCCGCGGGCGACGGCTGCGCTCAGCCCTCTCCCCTTGGCAGGAACGTGTCACCACGATCATCTCCCTCCAGCACAGCAGAAAAACAGCCATGGGCCTCAAAAAACAGCCACCGTGGGCCACAGCTTGGTCCCAGTCCAGGAAGGGGGCAGAGCTGCCTGTGCAGGGCTAATGGGCCTGTCCCAGTGGCCACCTGTGTACCCTCAACACAATCTCGGCTATTGTTCTACAGCCATGAAAAATTAAGCTGGACAAGTTTCCCACTCCAAGTGTTGGTATGAGGCCCTGTAGTATATTTTGCTCTCGTGGCTTACCTATGGGACCTTCAGCAAAGGAAGTCCATGCTGGGAGTGAATGTAAAATATGGGACGGTGCAGGCTGGAGAGAAAGTCTTAACCAGAGTGTTTGGATTAAAGTGTTTCACCGGCAATCCTTCATTAAGGCTTTGCTCCAGGTTCTCTTACAAACTACTAGCAACAGACATTCCCTTCAAAATCATCCTGAAGTCCTTCAACAAAACTAAAAAGCCTCTTGTCCACCATCTGGATTTTAGAGACAGGGCAATGAAAACACAGAGAGAAGAATTCCACACTGGAAATAATACTCATGAACTACAAACAGACAAGTAGTTCTGCACATTTAGAAGTTGAATTAGATGCAAAAAGCCTTTTCTTTTGTTGCTTACTGCCATAACTCAAACCCTTTCTGATCCTCTCTTCAATATAATCAGTGAATTTACAAATTGTAAATCCTCTTGTTCAATTTTTGGTTCTGAAAACAAAACAGAAAATGATCCTTTTAATCTTCAAACAACCTTAAGACAGAAACACTTCACTATTTCCCTGTTTGGTGGGGAAACATGCCAAAATACCAACACATCCCTGGCTGAAGCTTGGCTGTGCTGCAGTTTAACACTACACACAAGTCCTCCAGACCAGCACATGCAAAGAGAGATCTCTCAACAAAATCCCAGCCTGAAATACTCCCCAGACACTGGAAAAGTTCAGGTCCAGATCCACATCCAGGTTTTGTATCTCAGGTTTATATCTAAACCAAATATAAGGATTCTCTTGACTTCTTCCAAAGAATAGTCTTTTAAGACATAAGACTCCAGAACCAATAAAAAAGGTAATTTAACAATATCTCTAGTGTGTCACCAATCATTTAAAGGGCCTTGAGGCTGCTGCATTCCCACTACAGTACAGCAGCTTTCCCACCCTGCTGGTTTTCAATTGACACCCTCTGTGTTGATATTTTTTTCCAAGTTAAGCCTGATGGCATTTTTTAAGCTTCCCCTCACAGCTGATGTCCTCTGCTTGTGCCACTGCTGGGTCCCAGCAGTGCTGCTGTGGGCAGTGCCAGGCAGGGCACGGCTCTGCTGGAACCCACAAGGGTGGGACCAGGGGGCTTCTCCTCCCTATTCCCCAGGGCACAAGGTCCAGGAGAGTATGAGAAGCTAAACTTTCAAAGGAAGAAGTCAAAAGGGAAAAAAATAATTAAAAAAAAAACTGAAAAAGAAACCCCTATGTGGAGGTTGTTGATCAGGATCTCACAGCAATAACTTCAGACACTCACCAGTGTATCCATCACTTAGTGAGCAATCTGCTTTTTTTTTGCCAAAAAGGCAAAAAAAGACCCTTGCATACATTTTGCTGGTCTGAGCCTGAAGACTGCTTAGGAAATGGAATATCTGAGACAAGGGAAACACTCCATCTTCACTTGGCGCGAGTGGGATTGTCACCAATTCATTCTTGTTTTCAGAAATCCTGGGCACAGCCCAAAAGGGCCAGGACCTGCAGGCAGACAGAGCTGCAGCCTGAGGCTGTCACCCAGCTCCTACCCAGCTCCTGCCCTGAGGTGAGCACAGGACAGGCACATCTACTCCTCAACACCCACACCTCTAATAATTCTGCACAGTCCATTGCTCCATCAAACCATCCTGGCTCTCCACCTCAGTTTCTGATGCAGAGCCACAATGGGTGTTATTAACAGAAAATAGTGGAACACCATCACCATTACCTACTGCAAGTGAAATTAATATTCATTGGAAAAAAAATTCTTCAAAAAGTTTTCCTTTGCAAATACCTAGAGCCTACCCCACCACCAGAGTCAGGAGGAAGTTTTCAAATGGGTAACAGCTAAATGAATATATCTGCTAAAGGAATCAGGGGTTTTTGCGCACTCCAAGGTTATGTGTTTAGCAGGCTTTGATACTTCAATGAAAAATTGAGGTGGCAATGATTTGCAGACTAAATTAATGTTAAATACTTCAAAGAACTGGACAAACAAGTCAGCAGCAAAAATTTTATAGGTTCACTTCCTTCAAGGGAACTTAAAGAGCCAGCATTTTATTGCTGAGAATTCTAGTCACTCCTTTTACCCCTCAGCATCTGTTTGAAATATGTAGTAGACAATTGCTTTTTTGGCTCTGACTCAGGTGGTTGAAATACAGGACAAACAGACTACTGTATATAAGCTTTCCTCCAGCAATGAAAATTTTTATTAACTCTCTTGCATAGCAAACTCTGCTGCCTAGCTTCCAATCCCTATAGAATCATCAAGGAATGTGGCTACTTATTAATTCCGGTGGTCAAGCACAGGGTGGATATGTTGAGACTTGTCTGCAATACGTAACCTCACATTTCAAAAAAATAAGAGGAAAAAAAGAAAGCTACAGAGGAAAGGAAAAACATAAATGAGTTCTGTTTAGTTCATCATTCATAAGTGTAAAATTCCAAGCTAAATACTAGCTCTGTACATAAATATGTCAGCCCTGTCAGACTTTCCAGCCAAAGAAAACAAGGCCTACGGTGGAGGGGTTCAGAATTACCCTCAGAGCCATGAACCTGCCCCACCTTCCACTGCTGTGTCAAATTCAGGAGTTTTCTCACATTGGTGCTTCATAAAAACACCCTGTAGACACTGCCTAAAAATTGCTCTTCTCACCCCACCCAGCTGAAGGACTGGGGAAAAGAAAAGAACAAGGACAGAGGTACATAACACAGAAAGGAAGGTTCTTGCTCCCCAGGAGACTATTTAGAATGATCCTGGCCACTTGAAACTCCTACATTTCATTGCTTCTGCATCCTTCACACTGCTTGTGTAGTGGTGACCACTTTTGCAAAGCTTTTGATCCCTGAGAAGCAGTGTGAGATGTTTTCCAGCATTTAATGCTGGATAAAACTCCCTCTTCAAGTTGTGGTTACAGCCAATTTGAGCCAACCTGAGGCTGTTCCGGTGCTCTTAGCCTTCTGTTGTGCTTCCAATGTCATAAATACCTAATAGCAGTGGTCAACATTTAAAAATAAACACTTGCCACGTATTTTCTACACAAAACAACTCCAGCTGCCTGAAATCTGCAGATAATATTCATTTTTGCATTTTTAGCTAATATTTAACACATAGATTATTAAATAGCTGAACTGAACTTAAAGCTCTCCTTGAGTTGTGTTATATTGTTTGTGAAAGAAGGCCACAGTCTACAGCTAGCTGTCAATTTGCTCCAGCTAATTTCCACACCAACAAATTCAAAGGTCTTTCCACCAATGCCATAAATCAGAGAATGACTGCTACATTAAGAGTGTGAAGAGCCACCAAGGGCTGCCTGTTGCCCAGACCTCTCTACTGTGACATGTCCCATGAGGCTGAATCTCCCTGGTCTGATCCACCACAACCTGAAGCTAAGTCCTTACGTAATTTTCTGGTCATCACACCCTACAGGTATCCATTTGACTTAGGTACTTCCTCCAGTTTCTCCAGAGAAAGCACAGAGGAAGATGCTTCCCATCCCTTTACTACAACTCCAGCTGCTGGGTGAGAATAATGCAACTCTTATTTCTTCTATTATACCTTTCAGAAGCTGAAAGCTGGAAGGGAAACCTTCTGCTTTGGACTGCCAGTAAGAAATAGAAGAAATAAGAGTTGCATTCTGTCTCCCTGGGAGCAGAGGCTCTCCAGCACCTCCGTCCATCTGGCGAGCACTCCCGGTGCTGCAGAATGTCAGCTCACGCAGGCAGCACCCAGCCCCTCCAGAGCCCCCTGGCAGACAGATATGATAACAAGCATCACATGTGGCTCACCCAGATGGTGCCCAAACAGCACAGAGACCTGCCCTGAGGTTTGATCCTGCATGGACAGCCCTCAGCACAGCAGGTACCTGGGCCACCATGCACCTCCAGCTGTGGCCAGCGGCCTGCAGAACCCTGCCCAGCTCCCTGGGCAGCTCATCAGGAGGCACTGAAGGTGTGCAGCCTCACAGAAACGTGACCGCTGCAGCTCACCCGTGTCCAATTTCTTAGAAAGGAATTGTTCAAAGCTGCAATGCGCTGGACCAAAAAAGGTAAAGCCCTGTGACCCTTAGGGGACAACCTCAAACCCTCTCTCCAAGCAAAGCCTGCCATGCACAGCCTCTAACAGGGAAGTAATTTTGGTGCACAGCCACACCAGACTTTTCTAAGTCTTCCAAGTCGTTCAGAGTCTCAAAGGAAAAGCATCCTCTTCATAAAAAGACAGGTGCTAGATGAAAAAAATGCAGATTCCCAAGGAAATCTTGGAAAATGAGGTACACAATCACATTAGAAAAGGCTATTCATACAATTTGTTGAATTTTCCTTCAACCATTTATCCAAAACAGCCAGCAAATCATGGCAGCATCATACAATAATGGTACTCCAACTAAATGCTGAAAGCTGCACCCAGAGCAAACCCAGAATATTGTATCCTCCTCAGTAATGAATATCTGGCCTTTTGTCACCATGTGGATAAGGAAAGGAAGCAAATATCTGATCACACAGTTTCCAACCTTCCCCACTGTATGGAATGCCAGAAAATCCAGAGAGAGACAATTATAGTTTAGAGAGCCCAGTCAACCATTTAATCCTTTCAATGCTGTACTTGGGAGCAATACATATACTGAAACCACAGCCAGACAGAACTGGTCCTAGATGCAGAAGAATACTTAAACAGGAGAACAGGCAGTGTTTTCTGCTTAAGCTGGTTTATGCAGCAGCATGGCATGCCCTGAGAGGTTTTCAGGTACCACCACAGGGCTCTGGATCTCTCCACCACCTCACGCTTTCAAGGTGTCTGAAGCAATCATACAAATGCTTTACAGGAAGTTGTGTTACCTGTGTCTTAGGCAAATGAAGCACTGAACAGAAGTGCCAGATTAAACACCACACATAAATCTCGTAATAAACTGTAAAAACAGTTAAAGGCAAAAAAGCATAGTAATAAACTGCTCCTGGAATTGCCTGATCTTGCAGCCCTGAGCCTACGGATTTGCTTCAGTGCTGGTGCTGCCTTACCCAGTTACCCAGGGTGTAAGAGGAGCACAGAACCACAGAGCACCCTGAGCTGCAGGGACCCAGAGGATCAGACACCTGTCCCTGCACAGAAGGTGTGCAGGACACACCTGAGGGTGAGATGCTACAGGAGCACAGCAGGCTCTGCCTGGCAAATGCCTGCAGTGGCTTTAACCCCTTGTGCTTGCCAAGTACCCCACTGAGAAGGAGACAGAGCAGGTGACCACACTTTGCTGTGCCAACACTTTGGTGAAGGTGCCCTGAGAGGGTTCTCCTTGCTGTGTCACCCCATCTCATAGAGACAAACCTCGTGCAGGGCAGGACAAAGGACACGCCAGGCTGGAGATGGACTGACACGTTCTATCAACAGCGTGTCAAATACACATTTTTGAGTGGAACACTGATCTTCAGAATTTCTTAAAATTGTGCTAAGGCAGTTATTTTCTAGCCCAAAAGGACTGCAAAACAGCACAAAAATCCTGCCTGATTTGCTCATATTCTATTTTCTGGTTAAAAGTGTGGCCTTTTAATTAAAATGTTGCCACCTATCTTCTTTTACCTTTTTTCTTTTTGGTGCCTTCACTCTTCATTCTCATTTAATACTCAATTTCAATGCCGACAATAAAGCTGGATTCTGCAGCTTGAATTTGGGATGCCCAGCCCAACAGTTCTGGGATTTGCCGAAGTAGCAAATCAACTCAAGTTAGGAGCATAACTTAATTACATTTATCTGATAAAATGCCACCTTCTCACAGGACACCCCAAATAATGTGCTTTCCCTGGAATATCCAGAGTCTGAATCATCTGTTTTACCCCTGCCTTATGCTAGCTTAGCACCACTGGCAACAGCAGCAGCGTTACACAGATGTGAAGCTGAAATAAATCCAGGGAGACACAGACACACCACAAGCACACTGAAATTAATGTGCTTTTCACTGCTCTTCGTGTACAAACACACAGGGAAAAGGAGGAATAAAAAATTTTTCTTTTCTTCCTCGCTTTTTCGTGAGTTCCTGGCTATCATTCTGAAATGTAGATATTCCCATCATGCCTCGGTGTTTTTCAGCCCCATGATGCCCTCACTTTTGATTGTATAGATGAAGTTGAAGTGCACAGGGTATTTACTGATCCAGTTATCTTGTTCTGTGACAGGCAGAATCAATCAATCAAGGGGCCAGCTTTATGCTTACGTATTCCAGGCACATCTCCGCACTTCAGGATACGAGATCACAGTGTTATCCAGCCAAATTTGATCAACAAATGCAGTTCCCCTGTGCCACAGCAATCTCAGATGAAGATGTTATTATGTGGAACTGAGCAAAGTGATAAAGACAGTACAGAAAAGGGAGGAAAAGTCCAGCTGGACCTTTCTGACAGCCTCTATATACTACGGCTGCAGCATCCCTTTTTCCAAGGCTAATAAAAATAGCACATTCCCAAGAAGCTGCTGCAAAATGCTTTCTGGCCACCCTATATCTGTTGGTACTTAATGAAAGAAACGTTATGCCACAGAGTTTGCTAACATGTTTTTAAATGTTGGATAACAGATTACACCCCTTGCCACTGTATTTATGGAGATATTTCTAACACGGGGTCACACACTGCATTTTTCATCACTCTGTTGAGAACAAGCATATCATAACCTGAAAGTCCAAAAATGTATTTTAAAATCATAGCTGGCTTAAGCAACCTTTAAGGATTTTTATTTTAAATCCCAGCTACAAAAAAGATGTAGTTGGATGTGTAAATGTTGAAACCTGTCTCAAGGAGAGTTGACACAACGCTTTTATTTTGCCAATAGCTTTTCACTTTGCTATTGCCCTACAGTTTTTTTTTACATTATTTAATCCAAAATACCATCTTTTTGATTCTACCTTTCTTTGCATTTTAAATCTTTAATGGGAGCCTTTGGCAGTCCATGGGCACAATTATTAGATATCTGCTGAGAGAAATTGAAAAATTAATCATACTTTCCATTTTATATTTTGGTACTATACATAAAAATTATCTGGTCTTAAAGCTGCATTCTGTGGTCTGTTGATATGCTCTCCCCAACATGGTAAATACTATGCAGGAATCCATGTATATCACATTCAAATCTCTCCAGCTAAACAATAAATGGAGAATGCAGTGTTCTCTTTTCAAGTGCAAAATTTATTTCAGACCATTTTTCAATTAAAAGGCATCTGCTTCTATTTCTTCTGTTATGGACTGCCTAAAAAATCCCTGTAAAAAGTACCCTAGACTAATCATATGGATGATACTGAAGTTGTTTATTACCCTTTTATGGACTTGGGTACTTAAATTACAGTTTTTCACAACTGTATGCAAAATGTGTAACATAATCTTTATGCAGTTTATTATAGAAACTGATATATGCATTAATCTGACCTTTGTCTAAATAGACCCTTAACCACAGGGAAAAAAAATCCAAAGGCATCTATCAGCATGTGAGCAGTATCAAAACTGCTAAATCTATTAACTTTGTTTTCCTTTCACTATTATTAAACTGGAAAGCAAAATTCAGCTGGAAAATGATGCCATTTGGGTTCCCTTGTCATCATGTAGTAAGTATGAGAAATATATGTGGAATAGCCAAATGGCCAATAGACAAAACACCCACTCCAAGTGACGTACTGTTTTCCATACCACTCAGACAAAATCAAAACAACAGAGCTGTTGCAAACAAAAACAAAATAACATTTCCCATAAGCATTCCAGACAGAGAAAATTTACAGGAAAAGAAAGCTGGGAAAAGACCCAGAGTGATGTGAGTGTTTGTACCTCCAGCCATAAAACCCGCTTCTGGTTGAGCTGGTAAACAAGGGTTTAGCATTAAAAACACATAAAGGCTCACCATCGATTAATTGTCAAACTTTGGAGTTAAAGATTTACAGCTGCTGGTGCTGCTGCCTTGGGCCAGGGGGGTTGGGTGCTCGTCCCTCCTGCCCTGCACTGGGGCAGATGCAGCCAAGGAACCTCATCTCTTTCAGAAAAGAACAGGATGCGGCATGGGGAAAAGCTCCAGTGCTACAGCAAGGAGGGGAAAGTAAACAATCAGGTTGATTGCTTCAGAGCAGTGTGTTCTGCAGAGTTTAAAAAGAAAAAAACAAAAAAAAAAAAAAAGAAAAAAAAAGAAAAAGAAAATCCAGCCTTTTTTTTTTTTCTTTCCGGAAAGTCCTTCCAACTCTCAGTGCAGCCTGGCGGAATAACAACTTTAAAAAGTGAAGATGTCGCTTTTTTATAGCTGACTCACATTTATATAACTTTGTTAATGCATCTGCTCCCTGGAAGTTACAGTATCTGTGTTCAGCTGCGATACCTGCCCATAAATCGCGGCAGCGTGGCGAATATCAACAGCTGCATTTTACTATTTCAGCCCGTCAGTTTACACTGTCTCCATCACGGCGAATTCCTGTCAGCTGCACTCTCGCTAACACAATTCCTATGTTTTGCCTGGCAGTAAATGGACGCTCCTGCCCCAGCATCATCTAAACAACTCTGTTAACATTTGCCCCCGAGCGTCTCTCTCTTTGTCCAGTCCCTGTCTTCTAACAGATGTCATCCAAGTCTAATCAAGCATAAAATGGTCATAAATATTTCTTTCTGGTAGATTTCACATTCGCATTTCATGCAGGGACATGATATTTTTCTGCTACCTCCAGGGAGTACCTAATGCAAAAACCAGTTACTTACATTCAAGGCTCATGTTCCTTTAGTAAAATGCAGCACATGTTCTCAGTTCAAAGACATAAAAAGGCGCAAGACTTTATCTTCTTTTGTTTAACTGCACCCTTTTTTTTTAACAACGTGTGCCACAGCTTCCATCTAGGTATGACATTGTCCTTTGCTTACCAGGCAAACACACAATGCAGAATTTTGACCCTACCACTCTCTCAAGCACAAATATTTTTGAATTTCCTACTCCTATACCTTAATTATTGCATGAAATATAGATATTTTTTTTTCCCTCAGCTGTTTCATTTGCCAAGCTATTTAAAGTATTCATATGAAAAAGGCTCCTCACTATTTTGGTTCTTTTATGCAAAATTTTGCAACCTACCTCATCTTCTTTCATTAAAAACAGTTAAAGGATTCTAGGATACAAATTTAAGGCTCATGCCTATTTAACAGTTCATAATCATGAGATTTAAGCAATTTCCAGTGCTTAAACTTTGAAACTATTTTCAAGATAATTAATCCTTCTTGATGTTAGAATAATCAGAAAAATTATATTTACCCTTGGTAAACTTGGTAAATAATATGTCAGACTGGAAACTAAAACTAACCTTAGATTATTCATAAAGCCTTGTGTGTTATCATTTTTTCCCCTTTATGTTTGGCACAGCAGAAATATGCCACAGCTATTTAAAGTGAACCACACAACACTTAAGGATATAGATCACAACAGTGAAGCTGTTTTTCCTCTTCCCTCTCCACTGAGCCTAATATTTGATTACTGTTAGTCAAATCAAGCTTTCAGGCAAATAATCTCCATTTCTTAAGTTAATGAGATGTGGTCATGTCGACAACAGCTTGCAGAAACTTTTAATTCCAATTCCTGCAGGCTGTGCTGGCCTCTTTTACAGCAACCACGGTATGAATGAGTCAAATTTGCCAAAATGGCTTATGTAGACAAGTGCACACTTTAAAGAGGCACTAATTAAAAATACCCACTGGTATCATAATTTAAATACCATGAAAATAAACTGTAAAAGTAGCTCAGCTACAATCTTATGACTTTCCTTAGAGCTCGTTTACTTTAACTAGATGATGTTTTATTGCTAGATGTATTCCTAGCTAAAAACAATTTTACGTCTTGGAGGAATTCAAGATTTTGATATAATTAAACAATTTATGTTAATATTTGTTTCACATAAGCTATTAAGCAAACCCCCCAGAACAAGTGCTAATTGAGAAAGATGCAAAGAAGTAGACTGCTGAAGTAAGCAGCAAATTTATACTGTGGATTTACTGCTCTATCTGCAACTTCCCCCCTCATTACAGCCCTCTTTCTCCCTCTCACTCTGCTATAAGGCTCCCAGCTGTACTGAATCCCATTAAAACACTTTCCTTGGATGCTGTTATCTACTGCTTTCCTCAAAAAAGGAAGAAGAGGAGAAGGGAGACGAGAGGTGGAGCTTGGCATTATTCTCGATGCACTTCTCTGGCCACAACTTCTCCAAAATCCCTTTTGTCTTTCTGGTTTTTTTGGCAGGGAATGAGAGCAGCACAGCTGTAGTGTAACAAAAGCAGACGTGAGACCAAAAATAAAATAAAAAAAAAGTTGGTGCTGAGAGGGTTAAACCTATTTAAGGGGTTAAATATGCAATTACCACTGACTAAAACCAGAGAGACATATAGATAAATAGAAGAAATGAAGTCCCCAGGTTCCATTCAGAAGCCTTCATCACATTACTACCAGACAGAAAACTCTTTAAGTACCATTTTCAGATGTTAAATCATTGTTCGTGCAGCACATATTCTCACTATTCCTGGGGGAACAATATCTGAAGACAGCGTGCTAACAAATGCAATCCAGTAAACAGGCATTTTTCCTCTTGTTGTTAGTACCTTTGTGTTCCAGCTCCCAGCTCTGTCATCCATGCCTTCTCTCTGCTTTGAAGTTAAAGTACTGAATGAGCGTTGTCATCTATTATCCAGAGTGTGCATGTAGATTATAAATAAGAAATAAAAGTGACTTTCAGTACACTGCTTTTGCATTAGCAAGTTGCCTTCTCTGTTACCTCCTCTGTCCTTCATACTTTGCTACCAACATTATATTAAAAATATGACTTTAAGTGTTTCTTCTAGAATGCTATAAAATATGTACACAGCAGAGATGAAAGTTTTACTGAAACAAACAAGTCCAGCAGTTTAACCAGGTTCATGAGTTCAGCTCCAACAGACTGTTTAACCCTTATCTGCAGATGTCCTTCAGGCCCCTGACACATTAATTGCATCCCCAGCTTCTTTTGCATGCACACTACTGAGCACAGAGCTATTAATTACACTGGAGTTTATTTACAGAAAGAACCTTTTCCACTATTGATCAATTATTTATTAATATTTTCTGGCGTAACGATTTTTTCATTTTAAAGCCACAAATAAACACTTTTCCTACAAGTAACAGCACTGACCTATTTCAACTGCATCTGCTTGTTCCTGGTAAGCAAACTCATCTCTATGAACACAACTATGAGACTTAGAAACATTTCTCCCATTGCTTCATCTGAAGGAAGATGTGAGCACAATCTGCACTTTTAAGTGATCAATCAATCCCTTTAATCTTCAGAGAATCCTATCGTAGAATCCTAGTATGGTTTGGGTTGGGAGATGATTTACTTCATACCCTCCTGCTATGGGCAGGGACACCTTCCACATCCCTCTGCTTTCAGCTGGCTTCAACAAGCATCAATTTGGGTGCCTTAATCCACACACACTACCTAAATCATGGCATTTTAGGAAGGAAGGAGAAAGGTTTTTGAAGCCCTGAGGGGTGGTGGGCACCAAGGACGTGAGTAGAGATCTCTGTTCTGGCCCTGCTCCAGTGGGAAGTGCCCTGGGACATCTCTGGGTGGGGACACAGTGGTCTCAGGTCTCACACATCACCTGCCCAGATGTGTCCCTGCAAAACTTTTGGAGGAATCCAAGCAGAACCAAACCTAGCAGAGCCCAAAGCCAGCACCGCATGGCAAACTGGAACCATAGAATCATTTAAGTTGGAGAAGACCTTTAGGATCATCAAGCCCAACTCCTGATTGCACTGCCAAGTCACAAAGCCAGCTTCATGAAGAGTAAGCACAAGCCTGGGAACAATATATTCTAAATAAATAATAACAACTCTTTTACACTTAATAAATTCCTCATTATTCAGTGGAATGTCCATTTTAGATGACCAAAAGCATACTCATGTACCTAGCTCCCCTTCAATTCCTCGTCCAGGTCAAAGCCTTGGCAGACATTAGCTCTTCCATAATATCTGTGCTGTTTCAGATGAGGGAAGCACAAAGACCTGAGGACCAAAGCTCCTCTGGAGAGAGAGAAAAGGCTGGATAGGACACACCACTGGCAGTGCCCTGTCTTGCTACCTGCAAAACAATGCTATCAGCAAGACTTCCTGAAAATAAAGTCTCTTGGTGCAGCTCCCTGTCTCTGCAGTGACTTTTGGGGCAGAAGGGGAATTGCCTCTTGGCTTTTCTGGCTGGGCAGCAAGATTTGCAGTACATTTGTGCCTCAGTATGGACTGGTCAGGTAAGGAATCTGCAGGGCAGGCACAGAGGAGCTCTGCTTCCCTTCATCCCTCCAGGTGTCCTGGATCTTTCTTCCTTTCATCCTTTTGGATAAACAATAATGATATAAGGAGGTTCAAGCACAGTCCAGTGTTTTTCACTTGGACATATGGGAGCCAGTCCTTTTATAAAATGCTTTTGGTAAATGGTTCAAGTTCCTGTAAAGACTGGGGCAATCCAGTAATGATTTTAACGGCTATCATGGAATATGCTGAATTTCAAGAGACCCATCAGGATCATCAACTCCAACTCCTGGCCCCATTGTAGGACACCCCAAAAATCCCACCATGTGCCTGTCACCTACTGCCTGTCTGGAACATCACCCAGAAAAAAATGAGGTGGAAAAAAACGGAATAGAAGAAGAGGCACTCCTTCCCTCCACCAGGACAAGATGGAATTCTGATGGTGCCTAACAGTCTCATTGGCAGGCAGCACATCTGCAGGCAGCTCAAACAGCCTGGGGAGTCCCACTCTCCTTCCCTTAGGTAAGGTAGCAGTGGAATGTCTGGATTCACAGGGATTATCAGAAACCCCATGTAAATGTGAAGGGCATGCTGGTGCCAGCCATGCTCAGGAGCCCCTCCAGCCCTGGGAAAGCACCATGTGCAGGACCTGACTGTGGCTTACCCTGGGGAAAGAGGCAGCCCTTGTGTCCTTGACATTTACTGCAGGATGCCTGTCAAACATATGAGAGCATGAAGGGGTACTTTATCCCTGCTAGGGGCCAGTTTTCCATCCAGCTCCTGTCCACAGGCTGAACAAACTGAGCCCCAGTCTGGCTCCCTTACTCAGCAAGTTCGCGTCTGCCCAAGATGACTAACAGGTAAATACTCCCCGGTTTCACGAGTTCATTTAACAAGAGCTCTACCTCCCTAGCACAAGGGGATCAGCTCCTAGAGACAAGATGAGAGGAGGTGAAAAGCTGGTCTTAGGAAACATGAGATCAGGTACAAAAGGGATTCTTTGCTGTCAAAGCATAATATGTCAGCTTGTGATAAACCCGAATTGCTTCATATACCAAGGATCACTAGACATTAGCTGCTTTTTATATGGCAATATGGTGCAGAGGTTTCAGACAGAATATTGTTTTATGTTGATCATGATAAAACTCTCTGTAGCTCTGATAAAGCCTGCACAGGCTTTTCATTCAAACTAATGAGTGATACTGGCTGTTGGATGCCGAGGCACGCTCTTGATGCTTTCCAATGGTTCAACTCGTAACCAGGAATCAATTCAGCCTGGATAAGCAAGAGTGTTACTCATCTAAGGGGCTTTGAATGATGATCCTGTTCCCTGTGCTTTCCCCAGGTACACCTGAAAAGGCACGGTGACAAAGGGAGCACCACATGTTGGCAAAGCACATCTCTTGCCCAGGGATCTCCGGGGTGCAGCCTGCTCTGAAGGAACAGTTGGCTCACTCTGTAATCAGCCCCAGCCCAATGGGCCATTCACTTAGCACAGGCCTTGTGCTGCTCTGCTTTCCAACATCTGTTTCAATGCTTGTCATCTCCCTGCTTTAAACAAATGTACTGCAGATGTCTTGTCTTGTGGACGACAGGGACTTGGCAGAGACAGGAACAGAGGCCTCCAAATGACAGAGGCGTGGCCAAGGCAGTTACTGGGGGGTTCCGGTTGGACTCTGGGCACTGAACGTGAAATGGGATTTTCACTCACACCCCCAGCCCATGTTCCCCTTTGAGCCTCCTGTTTTCTACTTCAGATTTAAGAGAGTGATGAAGGACAGTGACTGGGATGGAGACTGAAGTGCAGCCTCCTCAGAAACATGTGTCCTGAGTCTTCTCAAAATCATCATTGACATATACAATTGAATGGGAAAACACACTCACTTGCTCATCATTTGTCCCAAGGAAAACCTGATACAAGACTGGACATGGAGGGATGTTGTTTTTTTCTCATCCAACCCAAGCCATTCTATGATAAGACTTTTGGTCAGGCACTGGAGAAAACCTTCCTAATGGAGAGTTGAGCACCAAAAGGCCTGTGCAGGACTGAAAGCTCCACTGACAGGCTGCTGAGACACAGATGAGGCAGACTCAGGAGTGCCAAAGACACACTCTACTCCAGCCTTTGGTCTGCATGGAAAGACTGGAGGGGAAAATGTTTATTTTTCCAAAACACACAGAGAAAAACATTAAGACTAGAGGAGGAGTTCCCAGCAAACCTGGGCTGGTGGGCTGCCCTATCCTGAGCGTGGCTGCAGCCCAGCCAGGCCATCAGCCAGCTCTGGAGAAGTTCCTACCTCCATGACCTTGGAAGGATCCCCAAACGTGAACACGGCACGCGCTTCCCTGCCCCTGGGGAGAGGCGCATATTTTTGCTCACAGTTTATGAATCTTTGACGTACAGTCCCTATGACACAGCCTTGGAAGGCCGTATCTTTTATTTATTATGCCTAGCAATTGTCCTTGCAACCAATTATGAAAAAAAGCAGGTGGTCAACAGAAACTCTGCAAAATAAAACCCCTCAGCAAAGCAAACACCGTACCTTTCAGAGCAAGAAAAAAATACTGTAAACAGAGCTAATCACTGTTAAACCCTTATAATCCAGTCCTTGCCCAAGTGAAGAGACTGAAACCAACAGTAAAGCACTTCAAAAAGCATTTATCGGAGGAATTGGTGAATCATTTCTCAAGGAAAAAGAGTCAGAACTATTTTAAACTCCGAACACTCCCCGTGTTGTGAAAAGGGGCTCAGACCTATCCTGCCAGAGTGGACTAAGGGACAGGAGTCCCACAGCACCTGCTGGGATGGCTGCTCCAGAACAGCTGCTCCAGGGACCTGGGGAAGGGCTGCCAATAAGGGCTTCACCCCAGTAGTCATAAAGGAAGATGTGTGGAACAGCAAAGAGCCCACTTTTAGCTCCTCCATAAAACAGCCACAGTTACCAGCATTCCCTGCTCCTTCTTGAGTATTATATTCAATAATATTAATAGGCTCATATTTACCGTATCTTAAAAGCTAACAATCCCATTGCCAGCGCTAATTAAAAAGACAAGAAGCAGAAAAGAAGCAGTGGATTATTTCTTCAATATGGATTCACGCCTAGATTTAATAAAACCTGCTTTAGTGTTATAACCTTACATTTGTTTCAAGAACACTATAAAAGATAAGTCTGCTTTTTGTTGTTTATTGACTTGGAGGGTTTTCTTTTGGATCTGTAATACAGCCTTACAGCCATGGGAAAGCAAGGAAGGAGACTGTTTTCCCTGAACAAAACAATTGCTTCTGCTACCCAAATACCATGTCTGGGATGAAGAAACCAGCACAGCTATTGGGAGAGAAGAACAGGCACTAAAATGAAGCACTGGTGAGGTTTAGCTGTACCAAACCCTCTCTGAGACCTTGCAGAAAGCACTTTACCTACAGCTATAATTGAATGCCAGCTGTTCCAGGGGAGACACTTTGGGGGTTCTACCACACACAGAGCACCCCTGTCCCAAACAAAGAGCTCCCACACCTGCACACTCAGCACAGTGGATACTTTCAGCTTTAGCTTTCCAACAAAATCCAGAGCAGTTGCTTTCCACACACACCTGTCCATCCTGCTCTGAGCCTGAAGAAGAGAGATGACATAGGAGAGCAGGTATGCAATGCAACACAACAAAGTCAAGATAAACTGCAGCCACTCTCCCCACCAAAACCAGAGCTATTCCTAGGTGAGCTCATCTGCAGATCAAATTTCTCATTTAAGCAGAGGCCAGAAGAATTCTCCCGGAGACTGCTGAGACTGGACTGGGAGGACCTGAGCGCTCCAAATGCCTTCTTATCCATGAGAAAAACTATGCTCCATCTTGTTTCTAATTTCTGCCGCAAGATGCTGGGCCCCACTACTTCTAACAAGTTCCATTCTCCTTCCCTGTGCCTGTCTGACCTTTCTCCTTCAGTGAATCACTTAATTATGTGGAAACAGAAATACAAAACGGTGATGGTATAAGAACACAAATGCTCCAGCTTCATCCGTGAGAGAGCAGCCAAATCCTCCCAGAGTTGTGGGTCTGCTGCTGATTCAGGATGCCAGAAGGTACTAGGGAAGATCCACCCTCTGCCCACACAGTCCCTGGGAACAACTAGGGACCTTACCCTGTTTCTGCACGTATCTCACTGATTACTGGAAAAAGGAGGAAAAAAGCAAGAATGTCAGACAGTCAGTGGTCTTACAACATTTCACTGGTGTTGCAGTTCTTTCCTGGCAGACGTTTTTCAGTATCGGTGATAATAACAAGGAAAATTTAAGGAAAACTTGATTTGAGCACGCCAACAGCAACCACATTCTTTTAGCTTGTGATCACTCTAGCTCAAATAGACAAGATTTTTTTTTCCCCCCTCCCTTCCTGCACTTAATTTCCAGGTAGAGTTTGTTAAAGCCTGAAATCCCACCTGAACTTTGGAAAGTCTTAAAAAAAAAAAAAAAAGAAAAAAAAAAAGAAGAAAAAAGACCCATACACAAATATTTGGCTAAGTGACCCATAGCAAATTGCGTAATGCCAGTTAAAAGTTGTGTTTTCTAAGTATCAGCCCCAGAGGTTTTATCTGAAATAAAATCCTGATTACTTCAGATTCTGGAGGCAAACTGTGACCTTGCTCTGCATCTCCAAATTTGAAACATTTGTGTTGTGCCCCTCGATAACGATGCCTATTGCTAGAAAGGAACTAAATCCTTTCAAAAAACTTGCTTATTCTATTTCATAAGGTAAGAAGGCCCCAAATGTGCATATAAGAATTAGTTCAGCCTTGAAGCTTGATCAAAAGAGGTCACCTAAACTTGGAACTGCAGTGCTCCACCAAGCAAAAATGACCCATCTCCAGGCATGCAGCTGCATGCCCAGCGATGTTTCTGTCTGTAACCATCCCAGTCCTCAATCCTTGGTCATTAAATGAGAACCAGTACTAGGTCAGCACACAGAACACAAGGAATTATATCCATTTCTTGCATCCTTCTCTTTGGTTTGCCTGGGAACACGCTCTGAGAGCTGGGGGCAAAGGGGAGAACTGCACTGATGAGTTTTACAACACATTGTCAGAGAGATTAAATAGCCCAACTCTCCTCAACCTTCACTTTATCAGCCCTACTTTCAGTAGCCTGGAAAAAAAAAAAAAGAAGAAAAAAACCAAAACAAAACAAAAAGCAAACAAAAACCCATAAAAAAAAAAGAAGAAATATGATTCAAAATAAATTGAAAAGCCCAACTTGTAATAAACCTGGCACTTGCCCCAGGCTTCAGGGATGTCTGAGACTATACACTCCACAGACACAATCTGTAGCTTTTATAGGGGAAAAAGAGATATATTTGCACTATTTAAAGCAGGTTGCAAATATAGTTTATGTTTTGAAAATGTAGGGGGCACGGCTAACAAAATACAGAATGCAGCAACAAAACAAGCAACACTATCCTACAAAACTGTCATTATATAATGTCACTGTTTACACTAAGCCTCCAGAAGATACCTTCTGTTATTTTTTTTTAATTAATGGGGTGCTATGCAGTTAAATAAACTCATGAAGAGCATTCACAACTTCTGCATTTTTACTTCATATCCCAATCTTTATTTACAACATCACTGTTATAAATTACAACAGTACTGTTAACATTCTTCTCACTTGCTGGGATGCCCAGTGGAGCTCCCCTGAACATAATGCAGGAAACCATGGCATTTGATTCTGTTCTTATTTAAATGTTTTTAAGTCAGAAAAAACTCCACTGAAATCAGGGGCTATGCTACTGAAAACAGCTGCAATTCCGCTGCTGCTCCTCAGGCACTGCCAAACAATCTCCCTGCATGCAGCGTGTCTCCAAATAAAGTTAAATTAGTTCTAAAATATCAGCAATCCATGCAACTCCTTATTAGTGTGAAATTACTTAAGCCTTAATTCAGCAAGGTACTTAAGCACATTCCTAATTTTACAGGCATGAGACGTACCAGTGACCTTAATCAGACTAGTCATGCACTTACATTTAGGCACATGCATAAGCATCTCGCAACGTTAAAAGCCACAATGAGGAGCAGTTCCATGTGAATTAAAGGCTGCTTTACACCTCCATAGGCACACTACCATTTTAAGTTTGAGATATATATGTGTGTATATATATATATATATATATATTTGCTACAAATAAGTGGCTGCACCACTCATAAAACAACCCTTAAAGTATGAAGATCACTGAAGGAGGAACAGTCTTTAATAATCTGAATAACATCAATCAGTTGAAACAGACTTTTAATTCATATCTGATGCTTGCTGGAAGCCTTTTGCAGTGTATACACGTGCTGGCTAACAGCTTTAAAGCATTCCTTTGCAGACTTTCCCTAAACAGCACTCCTGACTGTGGAACTTTACTGCTTATGAGTAAGCATAAGCAAATATAAGGGGAGAGGGCACACCTACGAAAACAGCTGGGAACAAACACACCACTGCTGAATTTTCACAGAGATGCAAGGCTAAAAATCAACCCAGCAAACATATTTCAGAAGCTCCATCCCTTCAAAGAGCCCACAGAAACCCAAACGATTACTGCCTGATCCTAATTTACCAGGTGAAGTAAAAGCAGCTATTGTAAAACTATAAATAAATACAGAAATAGACATGGGCAGCCTACAGAGGACTTCTGGATTTGGATGTGCACATAACCCAGGTGATCACATGTCTAATGACCCAGCTTCTGCATGTCCATGCTTGTACCTGCACGCACAACAGCAGAGCTCTGGGTGCCAATGTCAAGGTGCTCTGAGGACTCGGGTTTATGCAGTTATTTATCAAAGACCTCAGAAGCAAAATAAAACAAAGCCAAGACAAAGAGAAAACAATAATCTCAGCAAGTGCAACTAAGCAGTAGTTTCCCCTTACCCTTCAACAGTTAGAGAAAATTTAGGGCTTGTTGGTGTCAATAAGTAGTTATAACAAAGACATTAGCAATAGTGAGGATAGAGAATGCCGCATGAATGTTCTCAGCATGGTTCATTGACAACTGATCTAAAAATTGAATTATTAAGGAAAAAAATCATTGATTCTAAAACCCAGGCAAGGTAGCCAGCCTATGTTAAAACTTATTTAATTTTTCCAGCGCTGCTTCATTCCCAAGCTCTCAGAGCCACAGCTTTTCCATTGAAAAGCAAAAGACATTTTACGCACAATTTTCCCTCTACTAGAAAGAGGTATATTGTGCCCTTCAGTGAACATAAAATTGATATTATCGTCTCTTAGTTTATATCTCACTACTTAACCTTCAGATTAAAAGTTATTAGATTTGAATGACTAAAAAGACATCATGTCACCTTCCGTTCAATGCTGGGAGATGGCAGAACTTGGGGGAAAAGTCTGAATGATAAAAACCACAAAGTTACTGGGAACATAAAGTTGTTTTTCACAATCTCTGATGAAACAGCAGAAGCTCTACAAAGGCAGTCATCTTTTCACCATGTTGTAATCTTCAATTATGAAGGTACTACAATACAAAATCAGACACAATCCAATAGCCTGCATGGAGTTTAATCTATACTTTCAAATGGCTCCTTCAATAGCAACAGCAGTTTAATAATTAGGCTTTATGTCTCTTTGGACAAAATGACTCAACACGGACGCTCCCTTCTAAGTCTAACAAACAATTTTGGTCTAACCCAGTTATGTCAATATGAAACAAAGACTTTATCTTGGATCTAATTTAGCAGTTTTGCTCTACAGAGATAAGTCCACATCATGATCAATGGGACTGTAAAACTCCTGATGTGGTCTGTAACCTCTCCTCACAGGTTTGCAAAATAACATGAAACTCACCAATTCAAAAAAAAAAAAAAAAAAGAGCATTTCTTTCATTTACACTGCAATATATTCAGATTTCTTTCTAGTCAAATTTTCTTTTTGATCTGCCCAATTAAAACAGCCTCTCAACAATACACCAAACCCCCTATTTCTTGTACATTTTCCTTGTCTTTGAACATGAACAAAATCTGAAGAACCCACATATTCCCTCTGGAATTTGATTCCCTCATTCTAACACTTCACATCTCAACATTTCATGAAACAACCTCTGCCAAAGGGCCCAACTCTGGCATCTTGACACAGACACCATAAACAGCCCAACTGCAGGCACTGATTTGGGCACAGACCAGAATCTAGTCCAAATTTCTTTTGTCTATCAGGCCTTCTTTTATATATAAACAAAACTGTATGTTTCACTTGCAGATATTTACCGGAATAAAAGCACAAAACAGGATATAACAGGAAAACCCCCTTCTTTCCTTACTTGGTGGACACATGGCAAAACTAGTATTTATCTAAATTCTTCAGAAAGCTTGAAGTGACACTTCATAATTACAGTATAGTACAGCTGAAAGACGAAGTGAAGAAAAGAAACTTCCCCACAATTCTTTACATAAACCTCCTCCTTTTTTCTCCACATACCAGTTGAGTTTGTATTTCTATTCCAGTTTGTCATAAACACGGCCACCTTGTAACCCTTTTTATCAAGCAATCTGTGCACTACCTAAAAGTACACTACACTCCATCAGACAAGCTATAGGTTTACATTATCCAAACATTCCGATTCTGCCTGCTCAGCGCAGCTTGTCAATAAATGCAAGCAATTGCAAAACAGCAGTGTGTGTTTTTTTCCTTAAGAGAACACTGATAGGAGCCTGCCAGTTCTGCAAAATAAACCCTTTGCAATCTCTGCAGCTAATCTGTCAACAAATTACTATTAAAGTCATACCTCCTCAAAGTTCAAAAGCTTTCTGGATTAGACAAAGATACTGAGTTTTATACTCGTGGGGCAGTACTTGAAGTTACGGTATCAAAGTGAATCCGGCTATTGATGTGGAGAGGTTTGTATTTCTGCCACCATGCAACACAGCACTTGGTGTCTTGCTGCTATGCATCAGGATTCAACTTTGTAATCATTCCCTTTGTTCAATTCATAGTCTTGTTTCACTGCTAATAACGTGAAGAACGCTTTAATGAATAGTCCTGAGGATAAAAATAAAATGCAATAAATAATATTTATTTTATAAGCTTTAAAAAAAAAGCTGTCTAGGACTGAGGCATCAAACCTATTTGAGGAGATGTCAGAAACCACTGAAGCAACTACAGCTGTGATCATGAACATTAAAAGGCAGTTTGTCCCTATGAGTCTTTATTTATTACTGCTTGGTAGGAAGGAGTCACCCCATCATTACATCCCTTCTGCCCAAGCTTCCCTCGCCCAGCCTGATCTTCCTTCAGCTTGTGGGTCACTGCAACACCCATTCTGCACCTCCCAAATGTTCTTCATGATGCCTCAGAGCCAACAGATGTTGCCAGACTCAGCCTGGTACTCTGTTCCCAGGTTTTCTGCTCTGTCACTTGGTGCTGCCTCCATGGGCACTCTGGGACAAAGCTCCTGAGCCCCACTAGCTGACCCCACACCAAATCCCTGCTTCATCTCTTTAGGAAGCACAATGATCCAGGTAACCTTCAAGCCTGCCCCAGACTCTATAAGCAGGTCACCAAACCCCTGCCCATTCCACCACATCCTGACAATCATTGCCATGAGATGCTGACCTCTGGCACCTGTGGAGCCAGCAGCAGTGGGAATGCCACCTCTGCCACCCCCAGCAAGTGCCAAAATACTGAGAAAAAGTTCCCTTTCCCTTATACTTTGGTTCTGAGGGTGACATGTATATGCATTTCCACTTTTACCCAACTCTTCCACAGACATACCATCCCTGAAGAGTCACTTGTATTGCTTTGCCTTTCTTACTTCACCAACATAAACATCAGTTGGAGTTACTTGGCTTTATTATGAATAGCAGAACTCATCCCCACATTTGCTACTCCCAGCTTAACAGTACATTTTATGAGATTGCTAATGCTAAAATAATTGAGCATCACATCATCCTCTGTCTCCTTGCATGGCAGAATCACCCTAACACGACATGGGAAGCATAAAACTTGTCCTACAAGTCCTCCCTGTACTCACAGCAAGAGTGATCACACCATACACTTCTCCTGCAAACATATGAACAGCTGTGGTGCTCCATATTTTTCCATGGTAAAATGTTTACAAGGCTGCAAACCCATTAAAACTTCCTAAAAAACCCCTCAAGTATTTCTGTTTTCCTCTCTCATACTGACAAAGCTATTAGTCTTAATAAATTCATAAATGGCACCAAAAATGTGACCCTGAATTCAGCACAGATGCTTTCACAAGCCATTGTACATGCAGGTTTCACTGTTCTGCCACGCTCATCACAGGAAAACACAACTAACCACAGCAGCAAAGCTCAAACTATCCACCACTGATTTTTTTTATTTTTTTTTTCAGACAAAACAAGTGCCAGGTGGCAAAATGAAAAGATTTGAATGAAATGCTCTTAAGAAATAGCTGTTTAATTCAGAACTCATTCATTTGTATTGAAGGAGTGTTTTGTAGAACGCATTCTGTTAAGTGACCTGAGAGCATATGTTGTATACGGAGAAACATCTAAACATTATGCTCCATGTTGTATGTGTATCTGTAAATGCTTGCATTAGCTGTCTGAAAACAACGGGGTTTTCTTCTTTTCAGCATTTAAAAATGTTTTCCAAACACCAAGGTTGATATTTTTATGCTAGCTCTGATTACCCTCTTATTGTTATCAGGATTGGATTTGTTGGTCCTTTTTTTTATTTAATAACTGTTTTAAACTTTGCAATCAACTTGCTTTATAAAAGATAAACTCCATGGAGAAGTTAGTCATCAAAACCAATTAACAGCAGAATTCAAACACAGAACATAAAGGTCTTTGAAGAACTTGGAGAAAAGCAAGATCCCCAACCACATTCTCTGTACTGGCAGTGGATAAATAAACTCCAAGCTAAAATCAGAGCTGTGTGAAAGCAATCCCGAGCCTGGCAATCCCATCCCCAGCCCTGAGCACTCGGGTCTGTGCCGGGCACTGTTTGGGGAGGGCTGGAGGACTGGGGATGAATGGGTGCCACTCCTTAACTGACCAAACGGGCGGCTGAAGGACACCAGCCATTACATGTGAGGTGAAAACATTATCTGAGACATCCTGAACTCTTGGGATAGCTACCAGCCTTGGGATGGCTGTGGAGAAGCCCTGGCACAGGGTCAGTTCGTGGTGGAGGAGCAGAGGTCTGAGCCATTCTGGTCCACCGTGTGCACGTCTGCACGATCCCCCCTCCCTGTTTCTCTCTGCACAAAGCCTCGCTGGAAAATTCCATAGTGCTCCTATGGAAAACACAGTGTAATTAACTCATTTTGATACTAAGCCTTTTTTAAGATGAGACCTTTGTGTTGAACATATTTTACTCCTCTTCTACTGTCCTATATTAATCAAAGCTGTAACCCCTGTTGTCTTTGCACTACGAATCAGAATGTGCCCCTGGCAAAGAATGAGGGAAAAGTCAACAGGAATTAAGTTTCAGTGCAACTGTTTACTCAACTGTGGCCTGCAGTTATTGAAATTTTATCCATGGTTTTGTGTGACTACTGCAGTAATGAATTCAGCATGGCTGTGATTTTCTCACTGATGGTATTCTCACTTCAAGTAAAAACCTGTAGGACGAAATGATTGAAACTACCAAAGTCTGTGCATTTAGTATCATCCATTTTTCTGACTTGTTTAATTATGGCAGCTTTCTGTCTTAGGGTGGTAAATGGGGCGCCCCGCTCCTCCTCAAGCCTTCACTTTGCTTTGTTTTTGAGCACAGGTTTTTTTCTTCTCCACAACAACCTGCTAAAAAGATCACTGTACACTTAGGGGAGTCTTAACCAGCTGCCAATCGCTTATTTAAAAGGTTTTAAGAATCCTTATTGCATTAGAGAAAGTGAGGGTTAGGCGTTGAGCGTATTCACCATGGCTCTGCTGCAGCCTTTGTTCCCAAACACATTAATGATACATGCCTAGCACTTTGGTGTAAAATTTCCTCAGAGGGCCTCAGAATTTTATCAGGGAAAAGAAAAAGCCAAACCATATTATGCGGATAATTTACACTGGTGAATTTGGTCACTTCCCAGAATATACACTAATTAAAATATCAAGGCAAAACACACTACTTGGTTCTGATTCTTCTGAGTTGAGGAACACTGACATGGATGTATTTATTTATTTATTCTGACGTTTTGCGCAGCAGATACCTCTGCAGCCTTCCTCACTAATAGAAAACATTCTGTTGATAGAGGTTGCTAGGTTATATTAAAATTTGTTGCAAAAACAAAACTAAACGTTAGCGTATTTTCCACCCAGTGACATATTTTGGAAACCAGTTATTTGTATACAGCAGTTCACCCAATCGCTGCCACCAGACTCAACACATTCAGGCAACGGAAGCAAGCCCTGATCTTTGGGTGTTTCCAGGGGATGATTACAAAAAGGAGCCCCGGAAGAGAAGTCCAAGGTTTCTCTTTACACTAACGACTGACTGCAATCCCCTACGGGCAAAAACGCGCAGAATGTCACTGGCGAGTCCCGAAAGCATCCTCTGCCTGGCAAGTACAAAGGGCTTGGGAGTGGGGGGGTTAAATGCTTCATGCTTTTCCTGTAGGTAGGAAACTTGTAATGCATCTTACAGTACCTGCTGTTGCTGGAGATGTGCTAAATCTGCAGCCCCAATTTCAACGGAAGGTGTCTCGCCGTTTGATCTCACTTCCCGCAGGCTGCACTCTAGTAAATGGTTGCCACCGCTCGCTCCATTCTGAATGGCTGAACCGTTACTTTTTGTCTCAGTCCCAGATTCTTGCATCATGACTCAAAAACCTGAAATAATTTAGGGGAGGGGAGGGGAAAAAAAAAAAAAAAAGCAGCTGTTAAAACAGTTGCTGTATATAAGGAGACATGCCCTGTTTTAAATCCTGCCAAAACTGTAAACATATGTCATTTTCCTTCATACGATTTATCTTTCATTAATGGTTCATGCTACTAGTTTATGTTTATTTATCCGTTGGTACAGCTATAATTTTAGTAAGTTAGTTCTCTTCTAAATATAGTATTATTTGCTCAACATCTTTTTTCCCTTAGAGAAAAAAAAATATTTTTGAACGAACACACAGAATCCATAATTAAATTTCTCTAGTTACATCTGGATGCTTTCCTTTGAAACGGATGAGTCATTCTTGGCAACATATGATGGACAATATCAAAAATGTGATAGATGCTGCGTAGGGGCATGGAGGTGAAGCGGAGCATTCACTATTTTGGTTTTCACTCATACCATGATAGTGCCAAATTAGCACCTTTTACTACTCTGAAGCAATTTAGGCTTAATCTGGGATGTGCTGAACCATCATCACTTCTCATTTCAGGAGAACTGCTACAAATGCTCACAGAATTACTCCTGTTGGCCAAGTTTTTGGCTACGGATTTGGATGCTGTTATGGCATTACAGTGAGGAGCCTCCTGTGTTATTTGGCTAAACATCATCTCAGCAGCCACAGCTCCTTCCAGCCAGCCAACCCTCTCTACTGACTCTTGGTGTCAGCCTGTCCCTGGGTGCTTCACACTCTGAGCTCACCAAGAGTATCAGTGGGGCACAAGCCTTCAATGAGGATGAGGATGAGTACCCACCTCCTCACCCCAGCACCCCTGGGATTTACACACCCTCAGGAGCAAACATCAGCATTGGCGCACAAGACTCCCCACACAAAGCACATATGCCAGTTTTCAGCTGCAAAGCTCTAACTCAGAGATAGTATGATGACTTGTTTTAAAAGTATTTCCACCTGCTAAGCCTCAGCTTCCAGGATTTAAATACCAGTAACCTGTCTGGCTTCCACCAGCCCATCCCTCCTCCACCCCTCACCCAGGGGAGATGGGGTATGGAAAGCCAAGCTGTGTGTCCCAAGCACGCTGCCAGCCCCACACTAACCACATGGACATGGGAGCCAAATGCCTCTGTGCAGGGTACTTCACCTCAGAAGGAAGATGTTTTATCTTCAAGGAAGAGCCTGTTTGAATTCAGTAAACCAAGCACATGGATGGTAGCAGGACAGATTCAAACATTCTGATCGCATTTAAATAAATTTCAGCTGGTCTATGGAAACTTCTTTCAATCTGTTTTGTTAAATCTTCAAACTATGCCAGGGGACAAAAGGGCTTGGAGACTCATTATAAAGCTTCTGTCAACTCCTCTGTAAAAGCTCCAGAGATCTAAACAAACCTACAGCTTTCCCAACACCACTAGGAAATGCTCTTGGATTTTAACATGATCCTGCTCTGATACACACCAAGTATGGTGTGTTTTTCATTTTCAGCACTGTAAGAAAAGCCCATAAGCATGATAAGGTCTAAATAAGTGTTTACATCTATCAGGCAAGGCTGGATTACACACCAGGCAGTGCCTGCATGGCACAGGTTGCTTTGGAAGAAGACACAGGAGTGAAAATCCACAGACAGCTCCCAAGTCACTCAAAGATATACCAGGCAATTTTTATATGCTAAAAAAAGGATTTTATATACTGCTAAGAAATGATTTACCTCTTTTACCCCATGACAAATCAAAAAGCAAAAACTGATGTAATTTTTTTCTGCTTCCACCCAAATTTGGAGTCAGGTCTCAACTGGAGAAAATGGAGCGCTACCTTAATTTACCCCAGAAGCAGATGAGGACAACAATGACCACCAGGAAAAATTGGGTTAGAGGGTTGAACTCATGCCTATGACTGTTTTGGAGCATGACAGCAATGATGGGTGGGATGTCCCCACCTCACAGACTGAAGCTGATGGAGGAAGGACATACTCAAGAATTGGTGGAAGGGGCCTCCAGCAGCCACTGTGGTGGAAAGAGATGCTAAAACCCATGTGCCAGAACAGCAAAGAAATACATCTCATTTTCCAGAACTTCTGATGCTACAAATGGGAAGTGAGAACCCGGATAAATAAGCAGTAGGGTCAGAGGAAGCACCAAGCAAAACTCTGACAGCAGCAAGAAGAATGTGCACCACTGAGGAGCAGATCCATCACTGCCTGATCACGATTTGTTGGCTTGCCCTTCTGAGCAAAATATCTCCGGGACACAGAAAATAATTCACAACCAAACTGGTCAAGAAATTATTTATTGTCTCTAGGACTGCAAAATGGTCCTGGAAAGAAAAAACAGTAGAAATTGCAACAATTTTTCTAACCTATAGGACTAAGAAAAAGATGGATTATTTATTGTATTTGGTTAGAAAAAGATCATAGTTCTTGAGAACCTTTTCCATGACAAATTTCATGCTCTGTTTTACCTTTTGAAGAACCCCAGCCAGTTACCAGCTCAGCTGCACAGGGGCCACGGCCCCTCCACTGGTTGTGATCACCCTACAGATCCCAGCAGAACTGGCAGCAGCTACCAAAGAAATGAAGCTGGAAAGAGAGATTGCTAAGGGACCATGTTTAAACTTTCAAAAAATTATTTTAAAACCATAAGTGAACATCTTTAGGCAGTTTTTTTTAACTTCACCAATTTACAAGCAGTCAACTTCTATATACCTTAAACTAGATGCTTGTACAAAACAAAAGCACTTTGTTAAAATACTTCCGTAGAAAACTGGCATTTCAAGGGAAAAAAAGATATTTTTTATTCTGTTTATTTCATCACTGAAGTCAAATGTGAGTTGACATGAATAATCACAGTTTGGTTTGATCATTAAGTGTCATGTCATGAAAAATCAACCTGTGAGAGCTTTCTGCAAGAATGATTATTATTTGTCTTTTTGAGCACACCTAAATGAGCTGAGGTGATCGCACACCGAGGATGGCTGAGATAATTGTCTCTTCCCAGCACAGAGGAGATGAACTTACAGGAGCCTATTACTGAAGTTTGTCATTCAAAATTGTGAAAGAAAAATGCAAAGCAAGGTTGACTTTATGCAACATAATTAGGTTCTGTGGGAACTGAACTGAAACTCCAGGTGAAGTATCAGAAACCATGATCCTGGCCTGAATACAACCAACACAGCGCTGGAGAAGCTGCTATGCATAATGATTTATTATAAGAAATAATAATACTCTACAACTACTTCCATGACAGGCAGGAAACCTGGTTCTGACTTAAGAAATTTAATGGCAGGAGAGCCCATGTCTATCTCATGTGTTCTAGAAAGCAGAATGATTCTCTTATCAATTCTGCAAATAAAAATGCATTTTTAGCACTTAAAATATGGGGGTTATTACCAATGTAAGTATTTTTATTTTTTCTATATATAGAAAAATTCTATGACATTTCATGTTAGGAGGGATGCAGAATGACTCTGAATTATTAAAGGTGACACAAGATCTTTTTCCCCTATGAAGGGACCAAAGGTAGGCTGCAGTACCAACAACAGCTTGTGAAACTTTATCCTGAAATCAAGGAGCACATAATAAAAGAACTGTTCTGACTTAATGTAGGCTTGGTTTAAACATTTCAGAAGAGTGATCAGTTTCTTCAGATTCCCATTTTAACCTGCACAGAACTTTTTCTAGCTTTATGCACAGTCAAACACAAACTCAAAGCCCTACAGCTGGGCCCATCTCTTTAGTGAATATGTTATTTTCAAGGTAATGGAGCAAAATTTCAGCGAAGCAAAATCTAAAGAAGGCACTCTGTCAACAGGAGGACAACAGGCAATCATTTTCCAGATTACCTGGAGAAAAGCAGGGAACAGCCAATTTCTTAAGGACATGGTCAAATTTGAGAAAACATAGGTCAGACGTGAACTTTGCCTGAATCAAAATAATCTTTCTGATGACTCTAAAGTCAATGTTTTGAGGTAAAAAAAAAAAAAAATAACCTAAAGGAATCCTAATTCTGAAAAAGTTCTTTGCTAATGCATTAAAAATGCGTCCATAAAGTCCATAACAGCGCCAAGAGCAGATGCTGCTGATACACATCTCAGCTCCACTGGCCTATTAAGATGAGCAAGGTTAAGCATGGAGATTAGTAGGCAGGAGGTGGGCGCTGAAGTGTGCCACTGCTGCAATTCTGCTACCAGTATAGTTTCTGAAGACTAAGCAGCATTGTTTAATGTCAGCATGAGGGAGGATTTACTGACTGAAGCACCTGTCAGAATAAGGACCCACTCCAAGCCTGAAAGACTAAGGGACTGATATTCAGATGTCTCTAGATGCTTCACCATACACGGAGGCATCTGGTGAGGCATTTTTAAGATTCTTCAATAAGTACCAATCTATATCTTTAAGCATATCATCACCTTTAAAAAAACATCCCTGGGGTCTTCTGGCCTTAAAAATCCCTGTTTAAATAATCTTCCAGACCTAACATGGACTACAGATTCACAGTGTAGCCTGTGTGTTTGAAAGTTTCTTCAAGGTCCATGATTTTATTTCAGATGTTAGTACCTGGAGGTGTTTACAAATACATATGCACAAAAAGATCATTAGGCATTTCTATCCCCTGGGATCAGTGCTACAGCAAAAATATTGTCATAATACAACCCTCCTTTGACACATTTGTGAAAGATTTTAAGCTAACAAAAAGTTCAGTCTTTATTTTAGGGCAGTTAATTAAGGCTGACCAAGTCAGGCAGAAGTAAATTAACTTGGTTGATCAATTATTTATATGAAGCAGAATAAATGCCCTTAAAGAACTTGGCCCAGCCATGAAAGGACATGTAAATTAAACACAACACAGATTTATAAAATGTATTTCTACTTTTATAGGCAGAAGAGTCAATGCTAAAATCAGTTTTAAGTGAGTGATCAAATCACACGATCTAGCCCAAAATTCTCCAGCAGGCATTCTATCCATACGTGCATGGTTTATAAATAAAAGTTCTACCTAGCAGTCACAAGCAGCTCCCCAAAACCAGCTCAGGAATAATTTTAGAGCATTTATCCGTGTAATTATTAAAAACAAAACAAAACAAAAAACCCCAAACACGGTCTGGAAGAATTCCACAACAACGTAACGCTGCAAAGACAGGATTTTACCTCTTGAAAACGAAACGTGCTCCGGAGTGAGACCAGCAAGGGAACACAGAGAGCAGGAGCAAAGCTGCTGCCTCCCCACAGTACAGCGACAAACACCCTGCAGCACCAGCCTGGCACTGCCGGGATCCGAAATAAGGACCCCAACTGCTTTCCCAGGAGACCCCTACCCACTCACAGGTGGTCTTGTTTAGTCCTGGCATCTTTGGAGCAAGTGCCTGGCCAGGGAATGCACCTCAGGCTCCACATTGCACCACCAGTAGTGAATTTTTCCAGGAACATGTTTTGATGTCCCCCAGCTGATGCCAGAACACCCATCTCCTCCAGCTGACACCCCGTGCCTAGGCTGGCGAGGCAGCCAGCAGCACCAGCCCACCATCCACGAGTTCAGTGAAAGAAAAAGGATTCACTAGTGGAAATTAAAAGCCTTGTGTAAGGTAAAGCTTGATGTGCCGTGGGGGAAGGCGTACAGATGTTCAGCTGCTCATTTACTAAATTACACCATGTCACAATTAACTGTGAATCAGCCAGCTTCACATGAGCAGCTCAGGGGCTGCCACCATGCTAAGTGCAGAAATAACGCCAGGGAGGGAAGTCCAAACTAGCCAGGTGGACCAGATGACTTCTCTTTGCCTGTGTTTGTGGTTAGCACGACTATTAGAGAGAGCTATCCCAACATATGGCATGATTTAACTAAATCAGATCATGCTGAACTCACCAGCCTTTCTCAACTTACAAACCCCTCCGCTCTCGTCATTGCAGATGGGTGAACACCCGTCATGCTTTTAGAGTTTTCAGTAGCCGTCATTTATCCTGCTGACAGGGTGTATTTTAGGTATAATTATGTACTAACTAACTATAGATCAACTGTCAGTACATTAGGGTACTTTTTGGATAAAACTTCATGCTTACCCCTTCGAAGGCCACTCGCCTACACACTACTGGTGGTTGCTGAATTGTGCAGGAGTAGGAGAAAGGAGAAGGGGATTCAAAGTGCAATTAAGGATCATCTTTAGGAATCAACCAAAATAGTAGCAAACAGAGCAAATCAGGCTTCGCTGTCCTAAAAAGTGATGCTGAGTCACGTCTGACAGCGGGGTTTGGAGGAGAGGCAAACCTGGAGCAAGGCAAGGGAAGGAACGCGCACGGGATGTGTGGAAAGAGGAAACAAAGAGACAGCGACGAGGTGAAATCCTTTGATATTTCCTCAGCTTAAAGAGGTAATTCAATGCATTAAAATGGATCCTTGAAATTTCAAAGGATGAAACTCGCACAACAAAGATTGTCGAGAGTGCTATTTTCTAGGATTAGAACAAAAACGTATTGGGATTTGCTATATGATCTTACATCGCTGAGCAAGACTGTACACTTGCTGTTATGCAAGCACCATCTTCCAATAGAGAATTTTCATAATTATAACAGAAAGGCGTAAATTTTCTAATGCATGGCAGTTCAAAAAGTAATCAAGAGAATGAGCCTGAGGGCTATTTTAATGTATGCAAAGCTAGTGACCCACAGTAAATGGGAGGTAGGCTTCAATGAATGCAAAGTAATGCACACATACTAAAGACCTGGTCTGATGAGGGACGGCTAAAATTAACACCCAATTAATTTCCGAATTGACAAACAAATGAAAGCCATAAATCTACTTTCTCATTAATTTTCTTGTGGTATAATTTAAAGCAGTAATATGAGGGCAAAAACTGAGCATTATCCATCATAAATATCAAAAAAGATAGCACTGTAACACCATAAATTATGCATATTACCTGTTGTTAAAAATGATTAATGTATTATCAACTTTATCGTGCACTGTATATGTCTAGACATATCTAAAATCTGAAATTTCATTTAGTGCTTAGGAAATAAAGGGTCCAGAAGAAATGGGATTACCCTCAGCACATCCTTGGCTCTGCCTCCTGATGCTCTCACCTCGGCTGGACTCATCCCAAGCCTTGGGCCAGTGGAACTTGAGCACACGGCAGAGGTCATGTGCTGGCCTCCCCAGGAAGGGAAACAACTCACACAGCTCCTGGAGCATCCCTGTGGGCATGGCCCTGGCACCTGGTTTACACAGGGCTGCTCCCCCTGCCCCATCCTGCTAATGCTGGGGTAGAGCTACCTGGTGATGCAGAGCCATAGAAAGGAGACAGAAGTAAAAGCAAGGAGCAGGAAAACATGAAGCTGTATCTAAATTCGCGAATGAAAAGCACATGCTTTCAAAAAGTGGTGAAGTACAACAAACACCATGGCCAACAGAAGAACACAGGTTGCCCAACCTCCTCCTTGTCGGCCACGATGGTCACCAACCTGGCTTTGTGCCAGGTCTTTATGTCCTTTATGTCCTCCTGCCACCCTCAAATCTCCTGAATGGCAGCTCCTGTCTAGAAGCAGACTGCCACAATTTTAAACTTATTTGACTATATGCAATGGCACGACCTCTTTCACTGTTGGGTGTGTGGCTCGCACTGCCTGGGTCCCTTCTTTCCAGCAGCAGTGCATTATCATCAGGGCCACAGCACCTGAAATCATCTGGAGACAGCTCAGGCTGACTGATGCTCTGCAGGAGCTGAAATTTCAGACTGCTGTGGTGAGCAGAAGGGAAGGGGAATCAGGAGCCTAATCCCACTTGTGCCACGCTGGCTTTTTGTGAAATCATGGTCAAACAACACAAGTTGTCAGAGAACCAGTCAGTGCAGTTACCCCTCAGGAAGTCTCTTCTGCTGAGGGTGTTGCTGACCACAATCAGTAAGAACAGAGAACGAGCAAATCCAAGAAGACTTAATTGAAACAGACATTAAAAAGTTTGCCATTTGCTCTATTCAAAAGAGCTGGAGCTGGTCCCCATGAAAAACCAGGGCACTAAAACATACCCAAGCTGTGAAGACAACAGGTCTCACTCCCTTCCATGAGGTAACACCCAAAGCATTAAACAGACAATGAACAATCCAACTTCCTCAAATCAGATTTTTGCATTCTCCCTTCATTTCACACATGCACACAGAAGTTACTCCCAGTCTCCCCTTGGATAAATACACCCCTTTTGCAAAGCCAGCTCTATCTCAATCTATGCCTCTCAGCTTGACAGCTATTAAATCCATATTCAGCATGAAGCTCATGCCATAGATGCATAAAAGCTCTAGAGCTGGGCCACTTCCAAGTGACTGGCAAATATGATGTAATCATTTACATACCATCATCGGCAGAGTGAGGTTCCTTCCTCTCTCTTGGGGAGAGCTGTCTTTCAGCTGTGAGCTTGACAGAAATCATCCTTACCATCACCGGGATCAGTTTATTTGGAAGAAAAGGAATGGCAAGTGGCCAAAAAAAACCCCAAGGCAAACCAGAAGCCATAGTTCACTGCACCAGGCGAATCCATGACTGCTACCACATGGGCACGAGCACCGTGGCACCAGAGGGGCTGCTCCAGAAGGAAGGTGAGGTGCAGAGTGCCCTGGGTGCTGTCCCCGAGGTCGGGGTCCCTGGGGAGGTACCCACCTGCTCATCCCAGCCCAGGCATCACAGCACTGTGGGGCTCCCCGCCGCTCCGTGCACAACAGGAACAGAAACTGCAGGGCTGCTCTCACAGCCAGCACTTATTTGTTTGCATGCACACTGCTCTGAACTTGCATCACAAACTCTTGCAGTCTGCCTCACAGAAAAACAGGTGACTGTTCAACCAAATAAAAGACCAAAGTTGCATTTAGTAAATACAGTCAGTTTGTGCCAGACAGCAGCAGCACTGCTCCAACAAGATAACATGAAACCTCGTACCAAGTGCTGGCTGTAGATGAATTAGACTCCCACCCTCCATGCACATCTCCATTAAAGCATATCTAAACTCTCTAGCAGCCTCCAGAAGTCAAAAACCACCTCAAAGCCAGGTGCAACTCTAACAATTCTGCACAATGGCATTTTCACTTTGTTCAAGGCAGCAAAGGTTTGATTCATGGCAGTAACACGAGTCAATTAATGACCAGCTTGTCCACTTACACACTTCAGGTACCTCCAGCTCCCCTCCAGCCCTGACACTGCTCCAGCAGCCCAAACAAGCAGTATGTTTGGATCACTGATGCAAACTAGGGAATACAGGGGATATATTTTTATGTATATTTTTTTGCTTTCTTTTCCAAGAGATGAAGAGGACAATTATTTCATTTTATGCTTTCTATGAATGTGTATCCAAGGTATCTTAATAAATGAATTCACATATAAAGAAACAGAAAACTCCTTCACATTTTAACAAATTAATTCAGATATACAGGAATAGGCAACACATTCACACAAAAAGAGTTAACATTTCTTTCTCAAGGTCACTCAAAGACGGTTTACTCCCTTTGTGTGAAAAGCCCTAGCCATTTACTGTTACTGCTAACAGGTCCTGCCTGGCATTTGAAATCCAAGCCCCACTCAGAAACAATAACAAACAGTAATTTTGAAAAACAAAGATGGTGTGAGCAAGTTTTTCTTGCTCATTTTCAAAACAACCCAAAAGCAACAACTACCAGGATGGTTCTCTCTAATTAGGACTCCCAGAAACCAAAGAACAAACAGGCAGCACAGAGAAATTAGCAGATGTAAACGCAGTTTTCAAGTTATAAAAAGAAGAAAAAAGCAGCTCCGTCATCTCACTCGCAGGAGGAGGAGCAACAAGCGTGTTTTTAAATTTGGTATTTTCTCTCCATTCAAACAGCTCTGCTTCTAAAACAGATTTTCCTCAGATCTCCTCAGAAGTAAAGCTGAAAGCTTTGCCTTTTCCAATCCCATCGAGGGCACATACATCAATTAAAATCCAACATGAGAGAAGAGAGAAACCAAAAAGCCCCCGACCAAATGCTGACATAGAACACAAGGCCGTACTTTTGGGGTGATTACCTGGTTCATAGCCCTATACCTTTATCCTAGACCTTCTACCTCCTTGTTTGCTCCATGCAGGATTTTCTAGCCATCAGCCGTCTACCGCTGTGCTAGTCGTCTTGCAGGAGTGCTCTCTCCCTTCTGAAAAAAGCAAACAACTGGATAGATATCATTACACTAAGGAAATCTCTTGGAAAAACCAAACAACTTGCTAATCTTTCTAGCCCCTTCACCCAAGTTAAAGATAAGCAAAGCAAACCAAAGTGAGTTTCAGCCACATTCCAGGGACAAGCTCCCCTTTTTCTCCTTTATCAAAATCCCAGCATTTAAAGGTTTTTTTCCAGACCTTGCAGGATAAACTGCTGCTCACACCCGCAAACAAAGCAATATTTGTTTAATAACTGATTGCTGCCATGGGTACAGTAAACAAGGGGCCCAGCATTTGTGTTTATGAACAAACACATCATCTTGCAAGAGCAATTTAACATTAACCAGGTGGAATAATCAACAGATTTCATAGGTGACACTCGGGGCAGGACTAATGTAAACAGAGTAGGGAGGAGAAAGGGGCCACTCTTAGGGAATCAAGGTTGAGGCAAATGCATTACAGAGTAAACAGCTGGGAAGAACTCAAGACAAACAAATAGTCATTCTTCTGACATTTCGAGAAGCAGAAAGGTTGTACGTTACATGCATCAGCTGCTGACCACCATGAAATCAAACCAGTTGGGGACCAGGCCTTCTTGTTTACACAGTGCCATGTTTGCTTATAAACAACAATTTGCTGTTACCAACCTCGCATTACTCATTGCATAAACGAGCAGATCAAGTGAAATCCTGTTAACTCTTCTGTGGATTGAGGGTTTTTTCCTCCCCTTCAACAACAACAAACAAAAAAGCCTTTGCAGTCTTGCTGTGCAACCTCGAGACAACAGGCAGCAGGGGAAAATACAGAGCTGTGCATCTGTTCTGATAAAGGGGAAAGAAAGGAGTTGAAAACACTTGAAAGTGTTTCACAAAACAAGATTTACCGGCCAAACCACTGATGTGAAAGATCCATTTGCATTAGAAAAAAAATAAAAAAACAATTGAAAACCCAGAAAAACAACTGCAAAAGGTGGGGTACAAAATTTTCATTTCACTCCTAGAACAAACAAGCAAAACAACAGCTTTCGACACAGCCCAACCAGCCCAGCATGACCATGGACACGAGTCATTCACACACACACCCATGGCCATGCCAGGGCCCTGCAGCAGCAATGAAGCCATGGTTCAGCCCTCTTCTCCCTCCTTTCTTTTTCCCACCCTCAGCCCCCTTGCCTCTGATCACCATTCTCTGATCTTTGTAGATCTCCCCAGCTCCTCTTTTTCAACACAGAAGCCCCCTGGATGTCTTTCAGCAACCAAAAGCTCAACTGCCCCCAACTGCTCCCCACCCAACATCCCTCTCTTGGCCCCAAGGCTCTGGGACTTCAGTCCTCAAGGTGCTCAGGACACCCAAATCCCCTGGGTCTGCCACCTTCCAGAAGGCCTTTTCTTCCCCATCTCTCATCCCCGTAACACTCATGAAATTTCCTATGGCAGCGTTCCTCCAGGGAGGCTTCTCTAAGTTGTCTATCCTGAACACGGATTTCGGGAAAGATCTGAAATACAGGGAGAGAAGATGGATGGTTCTAATGGTAGAGGTTAATCCAGGGCTCCGGGTTACATTCCTGCCCTGACACAATCCCTGCATGGGACCTCCACGGGTCTCTTCATCCCTCTCCTATGTAAAAGAAGCCCTTTAGGATGTTGCACCAGTCTGGTGGGGTTAGTGAATGTAGTTGTGGGCTATACCACGGGTCCCTTTTTCCCCCAGCTGCACCACTGTCCCTCCCTGGTTCACCCCTACCTTCTGATGAGCACCAGCATCACCGCCAAGCACTGAGGAAAATCATCCCAGTCTCAAATCTATGAAGCATCCAAGGTCACAGCTGGCCCTGGCACTAATCTCCCCTCCCTTGCCATTTCATGTGCAAACAGCATGATGGCCAGAAGCCTCCCCCCTCATCATTTTTTTACAAGTTTTAGAATATTTGTTACTTTTTTTCACAGCACAATCCTGGACATCCACAGCTGGCCAAGAACCTTGGTTTTCTTTTTCAGAAAATGTTTAGCCTTTTGTTGTAGTAAAAAAAAAAAAAAAAAAAAAAAAAAGAAAAAAAAGGTTCAAAACCATGAAATCAGTACAACCTACTAATAAGACAGGTATTTAAATAAAACCCAAATGCAGTATTGTTCAGGCAACTGCCTATTTTTTAATACATCAGGTTGACAGCATAATAGCAGGCAGGATGAAAGGTGCGACTCGAGGACGGGGTTGGCGTCCGCACACCAGGAAAACAGAAGTGCTGCCCCATTTCCTGTGCTGCAGCAGAGTATTTCTGATGTCTGGGGCTGCCGGGGACTTAACTCTGAATTAATGATTACACACAATACCCTCCTTTCTCCCCTCCCTGCAGGACAGCGAGGGCCAGCCTCACCAAATGACTGTGGGCAGGCAGGCACGGGTCATGGGGGATTTAGATATTTCACAGCAGCTTCAAAAATTTAGACACTGCAACCTGAAGGCTTCTGAAAACATCAAGCTTCACATAAAAGTCCTGATATTTCCCTACTTGAGACAACTGCTCTCACCTCAGCTGCGCTGCCTGCTCCACGCTCCTTTTCCAGCACGTAAAATCACAGTTTATTCAGTACAAAGTAGCTACACTATGATAAAAACTATAAGCATATCATTCAAATGCTTTATTGGTCAAATAGATGGATGCTTTTATTAGTCCAACCTTTTTTGTAATGGAGTGCCACTGATGACCCAGTGTTAGCCTCATTCCCTGCTATTAATCACACTTCTAAGAGCTCATTTTGCTTTAAAATCTTAAGAAATTGCTATAATTTAAAGACATGGTGTCTACATAATGGGAAATGCTTCACAGATTGTATCATTTCATATAACACAGAATTTTTATGGCAATGCTGACCACGATACCAAGGTATTAGAAAACTCGAATATAATATTTTTTATATAGAAAATCTAAATGTAAACTTCCTTTTGCATTTGTGGTTTGCCACATCCATAATGTTTTAATCACAGCCTTTTGGGAGCTGCAGTTTTCAACTGCATGTGGCTTACATAGATTAACACTACAAAAACACTCCCTGAACAAATATAAACAGAACAAAACAAAATTAAATGAAAATTAAATAAAATACAAGGATGGACCATGAGAGAAAGACTGTTCAAGCTAAACTTTTACAATTTTCACACAAGGCATTTTATCCTTTTGTCGACTATATTATCTCCTTCCTTTTTTGCACAGGGGAAAACATACGATGTTTACTGTGAAAAACTTTTACAACAAAGTGGAAGCATCTTACGAATTTACCTACACAGAGAATTAAATTAATATAATGATGGTCCTAACCCATATTATTAAAATGTACTTTGCAAAATGTTTTGACAATGTTGACTGCTGCAGGAGGGAAAACACATTTAAGACAATTTCAGCCAAATGCACAAGCAGAAGCCTTTCATTTTTCAAATGCAAAGTATCTTTAAACATCTTCTTATGAAAGAAAATGCAGTGCAATTATGTTATATGGCACACACAAAAGCATGTTCTTTTCCTCAGTTCTCTAACAAGATATTAGTACCTCCTGGCCTTAGGAATACTATGTGTAAATCACATCATATTCATAGTGTCTGAATTAATTATAATAGGAGCTGGAGAGAAATGTTAACTTTCCAGGTTGTTGCTAAGGATTAGCCCTTGTTTACAATTCCGTATTTATAGAACAAGAAAAATTTGTCAAATGAAGGGCAAAGAGGAAAGCAAGAACACAAATTTAGCTTTGATTTCAAAACAAATCAGATCTTGCAACCATTCCCTGAGAAGAAAACCACAGTTTTTAATGTGGAGATGCAAATGAGTCTCAGAATATAAAAATGTTTTATAATTCTGTGCATTCAACACTACTAGATGTTATTTAAAGAATTTATGTTAGCATTTCTCATCCTCACACAGCAAGTCCAAGATGCTGCAAACAGCATCTATTTAAAATGGATCGTGTTGCTGTGGGGCCCGGGGCAGCTCAGGAGGCTGATGCAGAGGGGAGCAGGGCATTTGGCCCCCTGGCACCAGACTGGGATTCATGGAATACTCCAAAGGGGTTAACAAGGCAGTGGGCAGGAGGAACAAGCCCCTTGCCTTGAACAAGCAGAACCCTGGCTACATGGAGATGAGCAGATCCATCCCGAGGGAAAGTCATGACTCTCGAAACCACTGCAAAGGCTACGACGGTCTTCTCAAATGTAGTGGATCTGTGAGGTGAACAAACACCTAAAGAGGAAAGGCACTCAGGAACCCAAGAAATGTCCTTTATGCTAAACATGGTATTTCTGGGGAGCCCTGCGAGGCTGGGATGGCTGAAGGCTCAAAGTCTGTGGGATGGGGTCCCAGTGAGCAGGGAGCCAAAGCTCTGCAGGGACTTGCAGATCTCAGGCACCTTGGCAGAACTGGCCAGGGAAGTTTGGACTGCTCCCTATTCTGAGGATAAAGAAAGCACTTCGGCCTCCAGCACTTTCATTTCTTTGCACAAACAAAGGCACACCCACTACAATTAAATTGCAAAACCCTTTTCATTAGGACTCCTTGTTTTCACACACTTCCAGGCTACCGAGACCTGCAGTCCCTCTCATGCTCCCATCAGTGTGCTCCTTGTGAGTGGAAAACTAAGCAAGGGCTCTTTAGCGGTTTCAGTCTATGGAGAAACAAATGGAAAAATGTTTTTTCCCCTTAAAAAAAGCCCTGTAACCACCAACTTCTGAGCAGAGTGACTTGCAAAAACACTGGGCATCCACAACGGAGAGCATCTAACCCCCCACAAGAATCAGGCCCATAACACAATATAAAAAAATGCACTTAGCTAAGCTTTTGTGGAAACACAGATGGACTCTCTGCCTTGCCCTGTCCAAGGGCTGTGGTTCTCAGATTACAGCAAGGACAGCACAATGCATCAGGGAAACCAAATGTGTCTGTGCACACTGGTGTGTAAGCTAACACACAAACACACACACGTTATCCAAGCACCCAGCATGCCAGTTCACATCAGCCAGAATAGAGTAAGCAGGACAGAAGAGGTGCCTTCATCCCCAGCTTTTTCTTGATGTTTTCTTTCCCAGGAATAGCTCCAGTCTCGGTCCAGGGCAAGGATTCCACCCATCACATGGAGATGTGCAGGAGATGTGTACATGCAACACATGTTCCTCAACAGCCACACACATGGATCCCAGGCACCCAAAAATACAGTTGGTCCTCTCCACACTGACCCAATAGAGAAGCGGGAAAAGAAGCATGATTTTTTTTCACCTCAAAATTTCATCATGTGCCTGAGAAAACTCCCTAAAAAAGCTCTGTCGAAACCAATTTGTTTCTAACTCCCCCAAGAAAGCGCATATGCCTACTTTTGAGTCAGGATGCAGGAAACCAAGTTCTTAATCCCTCTTCTGCATTCACCCATGGCTAAGGAGCTGTGCCCACCTCCAATCCACCATCAGCCATGGCTGGGAGAGGGAGAGGCAGCAGCAGAAAGGATTTGCAGGACGCCACATGAGCCTCTCCAGCTTGCCTTGGCCACTAACACTGAACAATCCTGAGCACTCCTGTGGCCACCCATACCTTTTTCATGCACGATGCCAATGCAACAGAAAGCCTCCCAACACACAGCACTGTGGCCCCATGACCTGTCCAGAACCAGCTGTTCAGCCCTGGGCTGGGAAGTTCCTTCGCAATCTCTGCCAAGCTCAGCAGAGGCAGCTCCATGCTCCAGGAAATGGCCTTTCTGGTGCTGAACCCCTGGCAGCATGTGGAGGCCGTTTGCAACCAGAAATGAGTGTTTAATGTTCAAATTCTGCACCGAAGACACTGTCTGAACATCTCCAGCCGCATGCAGGTGCATGGTCCCACAGATGTGCTGGCTCCTGAACACTGTAGAGCTAAGGCATGTGGCTTCCTGCTCCAAGGGCTTGTGAAAGAGGAGGATACACTCTATTTACAGCCTATCCCAGACAAGACTATTCAATGTCAGGATGTACCGTAAGAGGGTAATTTGCACCCTAAACTGGATTGTACGATACCGCAGTCACAGACCGTATGATCTCTTCCTTTGGATTAAAACTGTTTGCACAAGTCAAAGCAGAACAAGGAGAGTAACAAAACATACAGTGTATTTTGTTCCCCACTGCAGCCACATATTTCAACTGCCTCAGCCGAATTCTTAGAGTAAACACAGCTTTAAAAGAAAATAACTTGAATAAAGAGCTTCTGGAAAGTTCTGACTGATTATGCATGCAAGAATTCTGCTACTGCTTCCTCCCATCATCTGAAAAATAAACCAAACACCCAACTTCCACAACTATCCACAAAAGTGCTATTTTTCTGAAACATGTTACAATACTATCTGAGGTCTGCAAGTTATAATGAATGCATCTTATTTTGCAAAATACACAGAGGAGCTCAATTAAATGAACAACTGTAAAGGAAACAGAGCTGATAAAGGAATTAATGCTCTGTGTGCCAGATCATAACATAACATCTAGCATAACAAAGCCGTGTCAAACATGCAACCACTGAAGACTTTAAAAAATGAAATAACAAAGTTAAACTCCAAAATATTTCAGCACACAAAATCAGGATGTGCAAAAGCTATTTTCAATAATTGGGAGGGGAGCATGGGCAGCAACAAACGGATCTCTTGCAGCCGTTACTTCAAGACTTACTAAATACGTAAAAAGACGGATTGTTTTGTAAACGACCACCTGCTCCGCTGGCGATCCGCTC